>NC_083579.1:43436970-43736970 GCF_027579695.1 Neoarius graeffei | reverse complement strand
CGTTGGAGACGTAAAAGTTCCGCGCTAGTGAGCAATAGTGACAGTTTGTAAACAAATATGGCCGACAGGTTTGCTTCATTAAAAACGGAAGATTTTGAGAGAATTTTGGCTGCCAGGTTGCTCCGTTGTGTGTAGCTGTCGATGTTGATTTTAAAAGTTACTAAGTAAATTACACAGGGAAAATAATAATAATTGGCTTGACTGCGCTAGCGTTGGCCTTTGCTAACACTATAACACTACTTTGCTAACACTACACCGGCTGGAAAGTAACTGGACTGCCGTGCTAACAGCACCAAGTTGCGGGTAAGCTAGCATTGGCCTTCATTAACATTACTGCTCGATGCTACACTGGCTGGAAGGTAACTGGACTGCCATGCTAACAGCACCGAGTCGTGGGCAAGCTAGCGTTGGCCTTCGAGAATGCTGATATGAAGTGTGTGTGTATGAATAATAATAATAATAATAATAATAATGGCTTTTTTCATGGTCTATCAGATACAGTTGTGGTCAGAAGTTTACATACAGTGACATGAATGTCATCTTGGATATGAATGTCATGGCAATATTTGGGCTTTCAGTAATTTCTTTGAACTGTTCTTTTTCTGTGGCAGAATGTACAGCATACATCTTTAAAAAACACTAGAATTTGGTGCACAAGTTCTAATTTTCTTTGGGTTTTCTGAAATCAGCACAGGGTCAAAATTATACATACAGGGTCAAAAATATACATACAGCACACTTAATATTTGGGTAAAATGTCTCTTCGTAAGATTTACCTTGACCAAACATTTTTATTTACCACGAACAAGCTTCTGGCGGAATTCTGGTTGGATATTTCATGACTCTTTATGGTAGAATTGGTAGAGTTAAATTACTTTTTTTTTTGGCATGGACTCGACTTATAAGCATGGTCCATATATTTTCAATAGGGTTGAAGTCAGGACTTGTTTTAAGCTTAATATTAGCCTGCTTTATCGTCCACAACCAGCTCTGATGCGTGTTTGGGTTCATTGTCCTGTTGTAATTCCCAAGTCCCAAGTCGTCTTCAAGTTTCTGATGGTTTATGTTGAATAATTCTGAGGTAGTCCTCCTTTATTATTCCATCCACTTTCAGTAATTTCTTTGAACTGTTCTTTTTCTGTGGCAGAATGTACAGCATACATCTTTAAAAAACACTAGAATTTGGTGCACAAGTTCTAATTTTCTTTGGGTTTTCTGAAATCAGCACAGGGTCAAAATTATACATACAGGGTCAAAAATATACATACAGCACACTTAATATTTGGGTAAAATGTCTCTTCGTAAGATTTACCTTGACCAAACATCTTCTCACGACATTTGAACCAGTTCCACTGGCAGCAAAACAGCCCCAGAGCATGATGATCCTACCACCACCAGCTGGTACAGTGTCCCTCTGTACATGGTGGTCATTGTGGCCAAACAACTCAATCTTTGTTTCATCTGACTATACAGCTATCCTCCAGAAGGCTTTTTCTTTGTCTGTGTGGTCAGCTTCAAACTTTAGTTAAGCTTGAAGCTGTCAATTTTGGAGCAGGGGCTTATTTCTTGGATAGCAGCCTCTTAGTCCATGGTGATCTGAACTGTAGACAGTGATCCATCAGCTTCCAGTTCATGGCAGGGCTGTGCCGTGGTGGTTCCCAGGTTGTTCCTGACCGTCCAAACCAATTTCCTTTCAGCTGAGGGTGACAGTTTGGGTTTTCTTGAAGCAAAGTGGATTGGCAAAGTGACTGCACCTCACAATAACTTGGATACAATTGTTTGAATTGATCTTGGAATTTGCAGTTGTTTAGAAATGGCTCCAAGAGACATTCCGGAGTTGTGTATATCTGCAATCCTCTTTCTCAGATCTGCAATCCTCTTTCTCAGATCTGCACTGAGCTCCTTGGACTTTCCCATTTTACTGTGTATTGGTCAATGCAGTGAGTGCTGTAAACAAACCCTTTTTATGAAGGCACAGAGAAGCTACCAGCTGTAGTCAATCATGATCGCTAACAGGAAGTTAAGAGACCTTGACCTTGGCAAGATAAGAGACATTTTGGAAGTTTCAGCACCTCTGAATTAATAATCTAAGTGAGCATATGTAAATATGTATATTTTTTGACCCTGTATGCATAATTTTGACCCTGTGTTGATTTCAGAAAACCCAAAGAAAATTAAAACTTGTGCACCAAATTCTAATGTTTTTTTTAATTAAAGATGTATGCTGTACAATCATTCTGCCACAGAAAAAGAACAGTTCGAAGAAATTACTGAAAGCCCAAATATTGCCATGACATTCATATCCAAGATGACATTCATGTCACTGTATGTAAACTTCTGACCACAACTGTATATTCCAT
Organism: Neoarius graeffei; assembly: GCF_027579695.1. NCBI lineage: Eukaryota > Metazoa > Chordata > Actinopteri > Siluriformes > Ariidae > Neoarius > Neoarius graeffei. The sequence goes on along the minus strand of NC_083579.1, from coordinate 43,734,610 downwards.
TCAGCTAGCATGATAGTGAGCGAGTCGAAGACGAGTTCAGTATCATGCTAGCTGAATGGAATATATCTGATGGACCACTCATGGCCAGCCAATATTATTTAAATCTCACTCAGATCCGTGATGCATTTCGTATGAAAATACAACTTTTTCAACACAAGAAGATACTTCATATCTTCAAACTAACGTGTGATGTTCTTATTATATAGACACATTCACAAACAAAAAGTACCAAATTTATCCAAACAAAAATTGATTTCCTCATGAGGTGGGAATATTGAAAAATGTGTCACAGTTGTAGTTCTCAATGTCCCGGATGTAGCTCGTATGAAAAATGAGTGGTGTATTTCCCAGCAAAACACTCATGTCCATTATATACAGTATATAAGTCAAAGTCCTTGCTGTGCCAGCACCTAGTCTTCCCAGGCAGTCAGCCTCCCATCCATGTACTAACCAGGCCCTTAAGGTACATTGGGTGGCGCCGATTTCCGTTTCAGTAGCCCTCGGCCTCTCGCCTATTACATAGCTACGGTTACAGTGGGGGACTGGTCCTCTGGTAACCACAACAGTTTGACTCCCTGCTCACATCTGCATTGTGACATGCCTCACCAGATGGCAGTTGGTACCATTTTTATGTGGCCCAGTGTAGTAACTTGTAGAACACTTAGAACATAGTGTAGGAACATGTAGTAACTTGATCTGGAACCGTCTTCATTGATTTCTCCGCTCTAGGGAGAGTACTTCAGCCTAGTTCTAGGTTTTTCCTATAATCTTCCTTGCACGGTTCATTCAGACACAAATTGAAAGGACATATTTTCTAATAACTTTGCACTGCAGAACAACCTTGGAAATCTACCATACCGGATAATATCTGGAGGTTATTTGTAGGTGTACTCTGATTTATTTCAATGTAATTAAGGAAATGGTTGCAGATATTTTAATGTGATAGATTAGAGGACTTTCTGGTTGAGAGTACTGACTATGAAATATGAAATTCCTGTAAAAATTCAATAAGGACCAGTGAAAATAAGCAATGGTTCTTATTATTAGGGGAACATGTTCCGTCATTAATACTGAGCCAGACATATTGGTTCCTTGTCAAACACTGCTTATGCTTCTGCTCAGTTTAATGACTCTGGGTTGACCTGTGCCTGGGACAGATACTGCATTGTGAAGAAGACCAAAGTGGTTCATATCAAGACTTGAACTTGACAGGAAGTAGTCCTTCCATTGAATACATGCTGTTCCAGAACATAGTCCAAGTTTTCTTGACTGGTGCCTTCTGGAGTGCGAAAGCTGAAATGCCTTTCTCTTTCGTTCTACAAGTGCTTTCATGCTTGTGCAGTAAACATTTATGCTTGCCTTGTCTCCATCAAACGAATCAAGTCTTTCTCCACAGATGCAATCACTCATACAACCAAAACAATTTCAGCTCTCGCTACAACATTGAGCCACAAGTGCAACTGCACGTTTTAGTAGCACTCGCACTTTCATTCCCTTCCTTTTGAGATTCACGCAAAAAATAATCAAGACGCTGATGAAGTTTTGTGCTGTCTGAAGTCTCGGTAATACAAGCTTTGTGTTTCATGAGAAGTCAAATTAGAACTGTTTTTATGTTCTGCTTGGTATGTCTCTCGGAGTCAGACTTGATTATTCTGGCTTTTACTTATGAGGAGGATGGATTGCTGAGTGAAATTTTAGCCAAGTTCAGGTCATCATTGGTTTCTGTAGTGTTTGGTACGGCTTTTTCTCAAACCCTGGGATGCGTAATCTTCGTTGCTTGAGAAAAGTATTTCCAGATCCGGCTTTGAGTTTTAAACTGGCTTTTTTTCTTTTTTTTTTGCGTGTGTGTGTGTGTGTGTGTGTGTGTGTGTGTGTGTGTGTGTGTATTCATTTGTGTGCTTTTTGTGGATTTGTTTCTAATAGTTTAGTCCATAAACATGAGCAAAACAATTACTGCTTTGTCTGTGTACATATGCCTTCTCTGCATTCCCTTCGATTTGTTCATGATTTTGCTTGAATGGATCTTGGATTTCTTTTGCCATCTGTAATATCATGGATTATTGTCAAATTTAATGGCGTATTGGTCCCAGTTGAATGTTAAATATACGAACCTTTGCACATTCTGGAGTTGGGAAGTAAAATTGAGAAATAACACCTGGCTCCACAAAGACTGAAGAGTACCGTATTTATCACAGTTCAAATATACATGTCATTGCCAGACATGTCGGTATGATGTAAAGCAAAATTTATAGCCTTTATAAACTTATATATCCTGAGAGTAGGCAGCTCAACCTGGATTTTTACTTGACAGTCAAAAGTAAAATCCATAAAAGTTTGCGAATGCTTATTACTCTTTTTGAGGAGCAAGTTCATGCTACAAAATCTGCCTGAGTGAAAATATTTACTTACTTGTGGCTCTTGGCAAAGAATTGTTTCTCGTTATCAGATGGCATTTCTAATTTTGAGCGTGCTTGGAGCTTTGGGAGACCGAAGTAAACATTGCTTGCGAATCTGCATTCCAAGCAGGATTTGTTCATCACACTGATGAGCTAAGAGACTGTTTGCACTTTTTGTGACAGATTTGGACAATGTATTTCTCTATATGCCAGCAATAATGCTGAGCACTAAATGCCTCCTACCTTGATGGCAAACACCACGTTCATTGTTTGAACAGAAATTTTCAGCTACATTCTTTTGGTTTGGTCTGGGATTGCCTCACCATGGTATTGTTAGACCCAGTGCTGGAAATAGATTTGTTTTGTATTCCTCTATTCAAGAGCAGTCTCCTCAGTATTACACAAGTGTTCTAAAGATTGACTGCGCACATGGATGTGAAATGTGGGTATCTGGTTCTGTGTGAATAATTTTAGAGATTAGTAACTCAGTAACTGGCAGCGTGGTTAGCCATATGGGAAGGCACTGTACCAACAGCGTGTTATAAAGAAGCACGGAGAAGCATATAATAATCTGAATTTGTACATATGGTTAGTGAGCTAGTTGGTTTTCGTTAGCTTGCTAGGTAAAACACAGAGTAGATGATTAAAGACATGGAAAAATACATATATGAAATACACACACCAAAGCTGAAGTAATTTTGTTTATCTCACTCGTGAGTAAATGACTTCAGTTTGAAGTATAAAAATTATAGAGAAAAGCACAATGTTAACAAAATAGCTCTGCAGCTAGCATGCTAAAACAAGAAAGTGGGTGATCATAGCTACAAATTTCACAAAGGTAAGTTAGTTAGTGAGTGAGTTAATATCACTCACTATCAAGCTACAGTACCAGTCAAAAGTTTGGACACCCTTACTCCTTCATAGGTTTTTCTGTATTTTGACTATTTTCTATGTTGTAGAACAATACTGAAGACATCAAAACTATGAAAAGTGTTAAAAAACAAAATATGGGGGGCGTTGTGGCTCAGGTGGATAAGGCGCCATACCATAAATCCGGGGATCTGGGTTCAATTCCGACCCGAGGTCATTTCCCGATCCCTCCCCGTCTCTCTCCTGCTCATTTCCTGTCTCTACACTGTCCTATCCAATAAAGGTGAAAAAAGCCCCCCAAAAATCTTTAAAAATAAATAAATAAAAACAAAATATGTTTCATATTTCAGATTCTTCAGTGTAGCCAGTGTTTACCTTAATGATGCTTTGTCATTGAAACTATTGGCATTATCTTAACCAGCTTCATGAGGGAGTAACCTGGAATGCTTTTCAATTAACAGGTGTGCCTCGTCAAAAGGTAATTAGTGCAATTTCATGCCGCCTTAATGCGTTTCAGATCTAATAATAATAATAACAATAATAATAATACAGTAAATAGCCCTATTGCACAACTATAGTAATCCTTATGTCAAGAACCGCTCATTGAAGTAAAGAGAAACAACAGTCTATCATTACTTTACTTTAAGACATGATGCATCTTTTAATTCATAAAAATAAAGAAAAACATTTAATTAAATGGTGTGTCCAATCTTTTGACTGGTACTGTACGTGATTAGAGAAGTAATAAATTACTTTAACTGTTGAGCAAGGAACAACCCACATCTATCAACTATTCCTTCACCTGTTATAAGACAGTGCTTCTTGACTTTGACTTTGTCACTTTAGAGTTTTAAGGTTTTCTTTTTCTCTTGTCAGATCTTACCCAAGCAGCTCTGACTGTGAATAATAATAATAATAATAATTATTTAATAATAATAATAATAATAATAATTATTATTATTATTATTAAGTAGGGATGTACTAATCCAATACGCCAACAGAAGTGCACAGATTGTCTCGGGCAGTCCACAAGTATTCGGATAGTTTTAGAAAACGTTTTATTTTTCCCTCATAAAATGACGAAATGTTGGGTCACTAAATAGGAAGGCTTTAAAAAAGCCCTCCAAGGTGGATACATTTTAAAAACTCAAAACCGTTTTCACAGTTTTTGTATCAGCAGGAAAAAGATGTGCTTTTCAAAACACTGATGTTATATCTTTAACCTGTGCATGTCCATTGTGATTTTTTGTGTTGTTATGAAGTTGCTAGGACTTTTTTTTTTAATAATAGGTACTGAGGATGACGTTATTCTATAGTCTGTACGTTCGCATTTAATGGCGTTTTTATTACACCTTCACTTGGGAGTGCTATAATACGATGAGCACTGTACTGCTAATAAAGCAACCACTCCAACAGTTTGGACCGTGCAGCTACTCGAGATTATGGATATGGTCCGGGCAAACACTTTGGATTCAAGTGCAGGCATAGTTGCACTTCAAGGAATAGTCAGTTCACACATTTGGGCCTTAATCCCAAAGAGGATTTTGACAGTATATATTTTGATATAGGTATTGTATTGAAAATCTAAAAAGTGTTATTGGTCCATATTTCATTACAGACTTTCCAGCTCAGCGTGAAAGTGGTTTCCCTGCTGATTCAGTAATCATGCTGAATCGATTAGTCTTGTGCTCCTTGGCTTTAAAATATTTGTTCAGGAATTTGCAGAGCACCATTACATTCTTTCACTATTCACTAATCTCTCATTTATTAGGCTAGCATTAAAAAAAAATCACTTTGCAAATCATATTATTTGAGGTATCAGTAAGTGTGATTTTGCTATGCGGTTTGCAAGATGCTTTAAAGGTAACATATTATACTCCTTTTCCAGAAGTTGACCCAGTTCCCTGAGGTTTTAATGAAATGTCTGAGACATGCTCTGGTCAAAACACAAGGATAAAACACCACCGCTCCCTTCTCACGCTGTTTAAACAGCCCTGTTCAACACGACCGATTTGAGCACCCGTTCCTTTAAATGATAGAGCCGCTGCTCACAACACCTCCCTCTTCCGCCAGCCAATCAGGTAGCACTTTCCTCGTGAATATTCATTTGCAAAGGCAGTTCTCAAGCTATGAATGGAGATACTCAGATGAGGGGGCGGGATAATTCTAATGAGCTCCACTTGTGACATAGAAAGAGGAGCCAAATCTGAACGGTTTGTTGAAGCACATGTTTTCTGAAATAGGCAGCACAAAAGAAACTGACTGTTGTCTTATTTCAAAATTTGTGGGTTGATAGGCACTTCAGATACATTTACTTAAATACATAGGATTATTGTTGAAGGAAAGGAGGAGTGTTCACTGTTATCCGTGTACCTCGAAGGAAAAACTAAAGGAGCAACATTTCTTCATTACATTTAAGATGTGGAAAAAGTATCTTCCTAATGCAGGGTGTCCAATCTTATTGGTAAAAGGTTGATGTGGCTGCAGGTTTTTTTTTTTATTCAGGAAATCACACCTGTCTCGACATGTTTATTCAGCTTGGTAGGTTGGAATAAAGCCACACTGACCCTTTACAGATAAGATGGGACACGGCTGCTCAGCTATTAGACATTCTAGCTTCAGCATTAATGATCACAGTGTATATTGTATACATACAGCATTCGAAGTCCTTTCTCAGCCTGGGCTTTTTATCGGAATCAACAGATGGTTCACATGCTGGTGGTTATCGCTGCCTCGCTGCTTTGGTCTCTGGCTTTGTTCTTCAACAAAGTGAAGGAAGTAGTTGTTCTGCAAATGGACAGAAAGCAAACAATATTAGGAAGCTGCATTTTTGCACCAGTGATGAGCACCACTACATATAAGTTGTTCGACCCCTGCTCTGTACTCTTGCCCTTTCTCCTTTTATAAAGTCTTCATTTCTGCAGGGAATGTTCTGTTCACAGGCACATGGCAGCTTGGATCTGGTGTTTGTTTGACTTATTGAAGAGGCTTGGCACATATTTCTTGTATACATTATCAATCTCCTTTAGTGATCAAGTTCTTTAGCTGTCATGACTCAAGTCAGACATATCCCACCAACACGAAAAGAATGGGAAGAACTAAAATAAAAAAAACTGTTTTTACTGCTGCGTTAGATGAAATGAATTCCGTAACCAGCACGATCTTTGCATAAAACTTTGGCAAGATTATAAAATAAATAAAATCATGTCCAGGTTGTTTTAGTAAAATATTCTTATGAAAAATGAATGTTTTCTATTTTAAGTCATGCAGAAAAAAAAGTCTTTGACACATGTAAAGAAATTCTTTAGAGCAAAGATGGCTCCTAAAATACTGAAATTATTTCCATGTTTACAAAAATGCTATAAAGAGCAATAAACAATCATAAATGAAACAAAGCCACTATTTGGTGTGAGACGACCCTTTGCTTTAAAAAAAAAAAGCAGTCTCAAGTACAATGAGTGCAGTTTTATAAGGAAGTGAGCTGTAGGTTTTACTGAGCGTCTTGCAGAACCAGCCACAGTTCTTCTGCACACTTTGATTGTCACACTTGCTCCTTAATTTTGCAACAAAACCCAGCAGCCTTCATTATGTTTTCTTTTTTTTTTTTGGTCTGAAAACTAGTCTCTTAGTAGGTGGTTCTGGAATTTGCAGAGGCAATGCCACCACAGCGCTCCAAAGGCATGCTAATGCTGGTGGGGTCTGGGGGCATGGCACCCTGGAAAATTTTGAAATGTACATGCCTTCTGGTGCATTCTCAGGTAATAAATTATTTATAATAATTTCCCTGTAAAACACTTGCAAAATATGTATGAAATTTCCCTCCAGATGTATGTGTGCTTGGCTTTCTCAGTTACCCTCTGTAGTACGCTGCCTGGCTCTGTAACATAACTACATACGCTACAGCGTGGTCATGTGGTTCGGCTCAGCCAGTCAAAGCGTGAGAATCGATCAACAAATATGGCGTCGCTTCCAGTCATGACGCGACTCGAAGACAATTTCGTGGTGGAATGGGATAGTGGAGAGGATATAAATCGCTTAAACATCGAAAGGCAAGTTTTAATTTTTTTCTGGGATGGAGTAGCCAGCGTAGACTGCCTGTGTAGGCGGAGAAAACCGCCAGTCGCTGGTGCTTGTGGACATCTCTGCTGACATCCGAAAATTTTTCTGTAACATTTAATTTTGTGCTGGAAAACTAATATTTGGAAATCTAAAATGTTTTTGTATTGACTTGATATTGTAGAAGTCATAAATAAAGTCATATGAACTCAAAAAAGTGATAAAACTAAAAACAGAGTTTGTACTAAAAAATTGGATGCCTAAGACTTTTACACAGTACATATTTTTGCCATTTGCTAGACTTCAGGCATGGCAGCATTCCATGATGTATACCTTTTTCTTTTGTCATATTTTCACTGACCCCTTTTACACGGCCTGTTCAAGGCGGGAAGCTTATGCTTTTATTTATTCTGCCTCGCGTTCTGTATCAAAGGTCCAAATGTGGAATGGGAATCTGTGGTGTTCTACCTCTGAGCCGGAACAATTGGTAGTAAGAGTCGGAATCGATGGCTGTGTAAAAGGGACAGCCGGAACAGCAAGACAGGGGTGTGACGTTTTTGTCATTGACATTCTACTATTCAAGACCTACACAAATTCAAACGCCTCTGTCTACACTGGCTAAGGTCCACACGCCTTTCTGCCTCTTCCTATTTCTCTCCACTAGACCTCAGCCTCGGAAAGTCATGTGGCATATAAGTGACGCCACAATCTCGGATTTTCTCGTATAATTTGTACTCCGAGTGCGATATTAGAACCTCGGGGAGAGTAAGATGTCAGCGCCCAGAGACATTGTGGGGTTTTTTTTTTCTTTTTTAAAAATAAAATCTGTGCACAATATACAGGTCCAAATATGAATAAGTGAGCACTTGGGAATGTCTTGTATGGATATTATTTGTCAGTATAAAGGAGTTTATTTTTTGGGTTTTATTAATCTTTCAGTTCAATTCAATTTCCTTTTACTGTCATTGCACAATATACAACAAAATTCTATTCCTCTAGTGGGTAATATAAAAAGACATAAAAACATAAATAGGTCATAAAAAACAAAGACATAAAAACATAAAAGGATAATAATAAAACACCATAAGACAGTAAAAAGTGAGGTAAAGCCATAAATAGGGGACAATCACAAGAACAGTAAATAAAGTGCATAAAGAAGCAGCTGATGCGATATGTCCAGTCTTTTCAATGTCCGAAGGAAATACAGTCGCTGTTGTGCTTTCTTCACCAGGGCAGTGATATTTGTAGTCCATGTGAGGTCTTGTGTGATGTGTATGCCTAGAAAGGCCCCAAATGAGGACACTCCCTCAACTGCATCACCCCTAATGTACAGTATAGGGGAGCAGGGCCTTCACGTGGTCTCCTGAAATCAATGATCATCTCCTTGGTTTTGGAGATGTTGAGTGCCAAGTTGTTCATGGAGCACCAGTCTTTGTCAGAAGACAGTACTGTGTATACAGGAAGTACTGTGACCACTGTGCTCTGTATGTATTATGCTGTGCTTCCCCACTGGTGTACATCTGTACTTTCTTGGAGTACATTATGATATCAAAAGTGCTTCTGGTCATCTTAGCCATTTTTATACAAGTGGTGTCCAAAATATAAATGGCTATAATTTCATCTTTCAAAAGACCCATGATGTTACGTGACATTATTTCAAGAGCACAATATCTGGAAAGATGTCTGCTACTATATACTGTAGTTATTTGAGAGAAGCAAAATATGAGGCGGCACGGTGGTGTAGTGGTTAGCGCTGTTGCTTCACAGCAAGAAGGTCCTGGGTTTGAGCCCTGTGGCCGGCGAGGGCCTTTCTGTGCGGAGTTTGCATGTTCTCCCCGTGTCCGCGTGGGTTTCCTCCGGGTGCTCTGGTTTCCCCCACAGTCCAAAGACATGCAGGTTAGGTTAACTGGTGACTCTAAATTGACCGTAGGTGTGAATGTGAGTGTGAATGGTTGTCTGTGTCTATGTGTCAGCCCTGTGATGACCTGGCCACTTGTCCAGGGTGTACCCCGCCTTTCGCCCGTAGTCAGCTGGGATAGGCTCCAGCTTGCCTGCGACCCTGTAGAACAGGATAAAGCGGCTAGAGATAATGAGATGAGATGAGAAGCAAAATACGCCACTTCACTATGGAGCGTTTGGCCTTTTCTCACTCCATTGATGCAAAAATGATAAACTATGTTGAAAGGGTTGAGAGTGATCTGGTCACCGGAAATCATGGTTTCTGGGGCTTTTAACGTTCTACTTTTGCTTATTTAAGTAACTTCTTCTAAAGGAGTTTTCCTATTGGAGACCAGCCAAATGTCCCTACAGTGTCAAATCTGTCACATGTTCCTGTCCGTCTGGGATATTTTGTCTCCAAGATATTAAAACATGCCCACACAATACACAAATTTAAGGCAGAAGAGCACTGGACTGATTGGTTCCAGTCCATTCTCTATAGAGGACAACGCCTAATCCAAGTATGACTTGTGCTGCTGTCTGGAAATAAGAATCGGAGATAATAGTATGTGTTTATGTATATTTTAGTGTGAGAAGACGTCATACCGTGCTTTGCCATTAATCTAAACAACCTGTGACTCAGCCTGTGAGACAGGACACTCAATGAAGCACGCTTAGTGGGTGTTTTCTCTGACGTAAAACCTATGACACAACCTTCTCCATATGCAGCAACTCAAGACTGCTCAGTTTATGTACTATTAGGACGTATACACGCACAGACACCCCGGAGCCAAACGCACTCCTCACACCTGTGACAGCGCTCGGTCTCGTATTATGAGTAAGAGCAGTCTTCCAGCTCATCTCGAATTCAGCCAGCCATCTGGTATATCACAGGCCAAAGCCTGGGGGGGGGGTTGCTGAATCACATGAACCGATGAGATCAGCCATGCCATTCACAAGTGTTAACTCGTATTGTTCCTGAAGATTTCTTACAGCACCTTAGTGTACACTGGACGCTTTATTAGGAACACATGTACACCTGGTCGTTCATGCAATTATCCAATCAACCAATCATATGGCAGTGGCACAGTGTGTAAAATCATGCAGATGCAGGTCAAGAGCCTCCGTTAATGTTCATGTCAAACATCAGAACAGGGAAAAAATAATCTCAATGTACGTGGCATGGGACTGGTTGAAGTATTTCAGAAGCTGCTGATCTCCTCCGATTTTCATTCCCAACAGTCTCTGAGTTTATACAGAATGGTGCGAAAAACAATAAACATTGAGTGAGCGACAGTGCTGTGGGTGGAAACGCCAGGAGACCCTCTGTGGGGGACCTGCCTTGTTGATGAGTGAGGTCAGAGGAGAATGCCCAGACTGTTTCAACTTGACAGGAACCTTGAGGCGATGGTTTGAACCAGCAGAAGACCACATCAGGTTCGACTCCTGTCAGCCAAGAACTGGAATCCGAGTCTGCAGTAGGCGCAGACTCACCGAAACTGGACATCTGAAGATTGGAAAAATATCACACCGTCTTTTTCCTGTTTTTAGTTATCCAGTTTCAGTGAGCTTGTGCCCACTCTAGCCTCAGAGTCCTGTAACCGCATCATTTTATGCATTGCACTGCTGCCGCATTATTGGCTGATTGGAAAATTGCATGAATGTGCAGGTGTCCAGGTGTTTCTCATCCAGCGGATAGGAAGCGTATGTGACTGTCTTGTGTTTCACTTATTGGGCTGCTGTGTTTATATTTTCATGATGCCGCTGCTGGGGTTCACATTCTCGTGTTCTTCATCTTGGTCCGTTCAAGCTTGGTCAACACACAGGAAGGTATCTCAAGCCCTTGGTGTAACCCCAATCACACATACACACCTGCAGTACGGTATGTACACTGTATTAAGAAGCTGCAGCTGTGTCCAGCTGCTTCTTTCTCCATAAGAGGGTGCAGTGGAGCCTTGGTTTGAAGAACTGGAGATTCGAAATCTAACCTGGCATGGTTGTTTTTGTTTGGTTTAATTGAAGATGCAGCATTTGTTTATGTACTTAATTGAGCTTGCGTGATGTTTGGTGGTTAGGAGGTGGACATGAGGCTTGAGCTCACACTAGAGGAATGCTAATAGCTGTTCTCTCCTGCCTGCACTCACAGCATTATTTCCCCCCTCCAATTGCACATCACTTGGGTAAATACTGGTGACCACAACCACATCTTACAGATGGCTTACCTTACAACACATCACTTACTGTCATGCTTTTTTTCCAAACACACACACAAACACAGACATGCATACAGACACATGAACAAAGCTAAATCCATGCACTACAACCTCCTTGTGTTGTTAACTGGACATGTCTTTGGTCTTTCTCCATCAATAACTTTTAAAACACATTTTGAAATCCTTCCGTGCTTTCTCTCTTTTCGTCTCTCCCGATCATATGATATGATATGATACAGCGCCCTTCTGAGTTACTGGTGGCTTTCATTAAAAAGGGCAAAAATGTGTATTTCAAAATAAACATTATACACTTTATCCTGCGCAGGGAATGTTTAACATAAAGGAGATGGCTGCTGATTTTCACAAGTCTGTGATTAGATCCAAAAAATACACAGTGTTTAGCTTCAAGTGTCATTGCAGTTATGTGTTTTGGTCTAACGAGAACAAAATCAGACATTTTGGCTGAGCATATTTGACATCAGGATATTTGAGTACTGCATTCAAAAGCTGTATGTTTTTACACCACTGTAACATATACTGTAGATCACTGATGCTTTGAGTTTTGTAGCTGGTGATCCAGGAGCTTGTGTGAAGACTGATAGCATCATAAATTTGGATAAGTACTATAGTATTTCAGCTCAAAATCTGCTTCAGTCTGTCACGAGGTCAAGACTGGGCCATAAATGATGATAATGAAGATAATCACCCTAAACATCCATTCAAATCAACACAGAAATGGTTGCTATATCATAAATACAGTGTTTCTCACTGCCCGGATTTATACGTTAATAATGGTCTGAATTGAAAAGGGTGTTCCATATGCACAAATCTATCAACATGAAGGAGCTTGAAATGTTCTGCATTAAGGGGAGTTCAAAGCCCCCACTCCCCTTCCCCTTGCTCCCCCTTTTTTTTTTTAAATATAAAAATAGTTTCCAAGAGACTCCGTGGTGTTTTTCTTTCTAAGAGAGGTTTTGCCAAAGTGTAAGGGTGCCAATAATTTTAGTGAGCGATTATTACTTGGGAAAATAATTTGTGGTTTGAAAAATTGTTGCGTTTAAATAAAACTACACAGCATCGCCAAATGCATAAGCACAAATAATTAAATAATATTGGCTAGCGTTGAGCAGTCTGTCAGATATATTCCATTCAGCTAGCATGATAGTGAACAAGTCGAAGACAAGTTCAATATCATGCTAGCTGAATGGAATATATCTCATATACCAAGAAAAAAAAGCCAGTCTATTATTATTATTATTATTATTATTATTATTATAATACATTCCTTTCGGGTGTTCAACGCGTCTTTCTCTTTCAAAATTCTTTCAAAATCTTCCGTATTTAACGAAGCAAACCTGGCAGCCATGTTTGTTTACAAATTGTCACAGACGCTCGCTAGCGCTGAAGTTTTACGTGCAATACGTATCTTATGGCGTTTTCAGTTCATTGCGACAGTTTACTGCGGGCGCCGCTGGTGAACAAAGAAATGCTTCTGCGCATGCGCAGCAGAAAACTTTTCTCATTGAATATTTGCATTAGCTCCAACGTGTGATGTCATGTTGTCTTGACAACCATGCAATATTGTAAGCCCCATCCAATGCTCATTCTTCACTGGGTAGAGTGACGTAATACATGTAGGATTAGCGATATGCGAACAATATTGCATTCTATCAAACCAAATGAATGAAACTTGCTAGAAGGGAATAGAATACATGTTTTTATTCCATCGAAAAAGTGTCCTGTATGTATAATAATTACTGTTTTTGCACGTATTTTATTATTTTTTTTATAGATGATTGTGTTCATGAAGGGTGCTAATGATTCTAGAGGGCACTGCATGAAGAGATTTTGGAGACGATGCGATTTGGCAGATTTACTGGATTGAATAAGTTTAAATTGAAAGTGGAAACATGAGAATTCATATTTTCTTCTTTGTAGTAATATGAATAGCGTTGTCTGTTTGAGGCTTTGGGGTCTTCACAGATATTGAGAATTAATATTTAAATTATGGAGTTATAATTGAATTATGATAAATTATGGTGTTATAATTGATTAAACGAATGTTGTTCCCATTCATGGCTACAAGCCAAGGGAAGGAACGGTATACTCAGCGTCTCCTGTCAATCACAGTGACACTAGCCGATTATGGGCATCTGTGAACTCATGTATGCAGAAAAGGGTCGATAGCATTAGAGTCCTCTGAGTGTGTAACGCTGTTCTGTGGCACAGAAGTTTGAAATGATGCAGTTGGCTGGCTTCATGTCTCCGAGGAAAAACGTTAGTTTTCACCTTTACTGGTTGGTAGCTGTTATATGATAGGGGAGAGCTGGCTGGTGGGTTGGAATCAGCAGGTGAACAAATTGGGGAGAAAATGGGGGATTAACCCCCCCACCCCCCGCCGCCGCCACCAGGAAAAACATCCATCCATCCATTTTCTACCGCTTATCTAGATCCGGGTTGCGGGGGTAGCAGCCTAAGCAGAGCAGCCCATACTTCCCTCTCCCCGGCCACCTCCACCAGCTCTTCCGGGGGAATACCGAGGCATTCCCAGGCCAGCTGAGAGATGTAATCTCTCCAGCATGTCCTGGGTCTGCCCTGGGGTCTCCTCCCGGTGGGGCATGCCCAAAGAACCTCCCTTGGGAGGCGGCCAGGGGTCATCCTAACAAGGTGCCCAAACCACCTCAACTGACTCCTTTCGAGTACAGCTGCTTTTGTCTGAAAACCAATTAATATCCCCATGTTCTCAAATAATTGAGATTAGTAGCTCGTCTCATAATTGTAACTGCAGTTGTACTGTATGCAACTTTTGATTCCGTGCATTTCAAATATAAAGTGGCTAGAAAGTTATATGCTGAAAGCCTCAGATATCAGGTGCTGTATATAACAACTTTTGCTAGTCATTACAGGCACTTACATTGTGTTTGTGCATTTTTTTTTTTGCAGACCTCTCTGAGCAGTGAACGGGATTATGAGAGCCTGGTGTTAATGCGCATGAGGCAGGCAGCAGAGCGACAGAAGCTCATCGAGCAAATGCAGCGAGAAGATGAAGAGGAAGAAGCAGCAAAGACCTGAGGGCACTCAGTCAGCAGCTTGAAATAAACACCTAATAATTCTTCATTACCATTTTGTGCTTGGTTTTACTCTCGCAGTTTGAATCCTCACAAATCAATAAAGTATTTTCTTTTTGTAAATACTGACAATCAGGGTTGCCTAACTCAATGTGTTCCTCGGCTTTTGGCCGAGGGTGTGCCTTAGCAGGAAAAGATTTTCTCTAAGGAAGCATGCAGTCCGTGAATGGCTTCAATCAGTTGGCATACAGCCTGAAACTGCAGCCCGTGTATTTCGGGGTGAATTTCTGGATTCAGAACTTGTTCTTGTCCAGTGCTGAACACAGTGGAACTATGAGAGGAAGTAAACATTGGGTTTTTTAATGGGAACAGTGCTGCTGGAGTTGATGAAAGGTGACGGGAGGTTCTGGCTTCTCTGAAATAACTGTGGTGGTTATGATGATTGCACTTCAGATTTTGTGTTTTGGAGACTGTGGCCCAAATCACTACGGGCACGCATGCAGTCTTGAAGCCAAAGTCCATGATGAAAGGCTGCTTTTTTTTGGGTGCTGGCCTTGATTTCTTACACCTTCCAGTAGGAAAAATCCCTTGCTCTATTGTTGGTATCCACTAAATATATTTTAAACCACATTAATCATAAGTGTCTGTTATGCCTTTCTGTATTCCATTATATTGTCTTTGAATATGAGAAGCAACAGAGATTCTCCCTCCAGTTACATCAACATTTGCTGTTTTTGCTCTGCTCCAGCTTCCATCATACGGTACGTGCAGCAGGTAATCAGAGATGTTTATCCATTTCAAGTACATTAGGGACTGGAATGAGGAGAAAATGTGAACCGAGTGCTGGCCTCCTGAACTGGATGGAGAATCCCTGGTGTCCATTAAAGGCTTAAAGACATCACCATTTTTCTAAATAGATCCTATTCTTCCCAATTGTACTTTTTGCCATCTGTAGACCTTCGATGTTGTTCTCCTGGGGACCACAAGCCCCTATTACCACTCCTTTGATTAACTACTGTTGAACATACTCTCAAAACTACTCTGAAATTCTTAGGCTGACTGATAAAAGAATGATTCATGATTCACAGTATAGGAGGATAGGGTCCCCCTGCAAAGTCTCGATTCCTTTCAAAGATTTTGCCGTATTTATACTTTTTTTTTTGCATATTAATGAAATTGAATAGTCAACATATTTAATACTTATACTAATACTTATACAGTAGGTTATGAAATTACTCCTTATATAGTTATTCAGACCATCAAAGTACTCATTACAAATAAGAAAGGTCTCTTCTCTCATCCAGCCTGTAAACTGTACAATCAAAATCAACTCAGTTCAGCATCCACTCAAGTTCATCCAAGGCCATTTCATCTGAATGTAGCCTTGTCATGCTACACAGTGTAAATAATGCTACAGCTATTTGTGTACATCTGAACATGGATAAGCTGCAGCATGGGAATTGAGCATGAGCACCACTGATCCTCTCTCTATTTGGCATGTCATTACAGTCTGACTTCCATCAGAGTTTCTAAGGACAATTACAGTCGTGGTTTCCTGTTGCCTTCTACTGGATTATTATAGAGGTTTTCTCCTCTCAACCATTCACACACAAATTCACACCTATGGGAAATTTAGAGTAGCCAGTTAACCAAACCGCATGTCTTTGGACTGTGGGGGAAACCAGAGCACTGTGGACTCTTGGACTGTGAGGGGGACTCCCATGCAGACACAGGGAGAACATGCAAACTCCACACAGAAAGACCCCTGTTGGCCACTGGGCTTGACTCTAGAACCTTCTTGCTGTGAGGCAATACTGCACCACCGTGCCACCCCCCTGATCCTAATTCCATAAAATGTTTCAATATACATACATACAATATACATATATAGTGTAAGGAAAGACTCATAAAACGGGCCATCTCCTTTGCCTTCCTAGAAGGCATGAACTCCATCTAATTTGCAAAAGCATGTTGAAGTATGTGGGTAGGAACAGTGGTGCAGTGCTTAGTACTGTTGCCTCACAGCAAGACGGTTCTGGGTTTGAACTGCATGGCTGATTTGGGGCCTTTCTGTATGGAGTTTGCATGTTCTCCCAATTGCAACATGAGTTTCCTCCAGGTGCTCCAGTTTCCTCCCACTGTCCAAAGACATCAGATTAGGTCAACTGGATACTTTAAATTCCCCGTGTGTGAATGGTGGTTGTTCTGGATGGATGGATGGATGTTGAGGTAAGTTTTGTTAATTTGCTAATACCAGCTGTCTATATTTAACTAAGTTCTACTGTTTTCTTTGCTAATGCCAGGTTAGACTAGCAAAGTAGCTAACAAAAACTAGCTAGGCAGCCAAGCGAAATTGATAGTAAATATTGCTTATTTACAGGATATTTTACTTCTGTTTAATTAATAAGAAAACTATGTAGTGTTAGTCATGCATATAACCAGCAAACCTACAGAGAGAATGATGTTTTGAGGCAAAATGGCATAGTTGCTTTGAAATGAAAATCATCATCTAACAATTTTAAATAAAAACTTCATTTTCTCATGAAAATGTGCCTCACATTATCCATATGTTCACTTAAGAATAATTTCTTTCTTTCTTTCTTTCTTTCTTTCTTTCTGTACTTAGGCCCAAAATACTCTTCTATAAGTAGCTAGGTGGCTGAGTAATTGTTTCCAATATTAATTTAAAAAATCAAGGGCACTAGAATTACATTCAGCCTGCACTAATAAAGGATGTTTTTATAATTTTCCCTCATTTACATGCATAGTCTGAGTGAAAACATTATTCATTGGATCCTGCTGATGTGAGTTCTGTCCACTTTTCTCATATTCAGTAATAATGCACAAATAAGCTACTTGAGTAAGCGCTCCCCCTTGTGGAGAATCTTCAACCTGCTGAAAGTCTCATCTCATCTCATTATCTCTAGCCGCTTTATCCTTCTACAGGGTCGCAGGCAAGCTGGAGCCTATCCCAGCTGACTACGGGCGAAAGGCGGGGTACACCCTGGACAAGTCGCCAGGTCATCACAGGGCTGACACATAGACACAGACAACATTCACACTCACATTCACACCTACGGTCAATTTAGAGTCACCAGTTAACCTAACCTGCATGTCTTTGGACTGTGGGGGAAACCGGAGCACCCGGAGGAAACCCACGCGGACACGGGGAGAACATGCAAACTCCGCACAGAAAGGCCCTCGCCGGCCCCGGGGCTCGAACCCAGAACCTTCTTGCTGTGAGGCGACAGCGCTAACCACTACACCACCGTGCCGCCCCCAAGTAAATGTTTCATATTTAAAACTTAGACACAAGGCAATTTTCAGTGAATTACTTCGAAACAATAAAACACCAACAGCAACTCCTCACGCACTCGTTATACAGGGCCTGAAGTGGCATCTAATTAGAACACATTGGGAATGTAGTAAGCAACAAACACATTTTTACATTTCTAAACCAGTCCAATTTCTTATGAAGGCAGGGCCCAAAGCAAGACCGATGATCAACAACAAGCAGACAGTATGATGAATGTAAGCCAGGATGGCTGAAAAGTTGACAAATAAGACACCATACAGTAAAAGCAAATCATATTTTCCGAGGCAAAATCCTGTTGGACCTTCATTCTGAATACCTAACTCATTAGAAACACATTAAAAGTGCAGAGACTACAGGAAATTCAGGTAGATTTTAGAGGTAATGACTATAGGTGTAGGGTTGATTTCTAGGGGTGGAAAATACTTGAGTACAGTGTCTTGCAAACAATAAAGATGAAAAAACAGAAATCTGGAATGTGCATAGGTATTTACTCCCCCAAAGTCAATACTTTGTAGAGCCACCTTTTGCTGCAATTACAGCTGCAAGTCTCTTGGGGTATGTCTCTATTAGCTTAGCACACCTAGCCACTGGGATTTTTGCCCATTTCTTAAGGCAAAACTGCTCCAACTCCTTGAAGTTAGATGGGTTGCTTTGGTGTACAGCAATCTTCAAGTTATGCCACAGATTCTCAATTGGATTGAGGTTTGGGCTTTGATTAGGCCATTTCAAGACATTTAAATGTTTATCTTTAAACCACTCCAGTGTCGCTTTAGCAGTATGTTTGGGGTCATTGTCCTGCTAGACCATGACCCAGTCTCAAACCTCTGGCTGACTCAAACAAGTTTTCCTCCAGAATTGCCCTGTATTTAGTGCCATCCATCTTTCCTTCAGTCCTGAGCAGCTTTCCTGTTCCTGCAGATGAAAAATATCCCCACAGCATGATGTTGCCACCACCATGCTTCACTGTAGGAATGATGTTCTCAGGGTGTTGCGTTTGTGCCACACATGGTGTTTCCCATGATGGCCAAAAAGTTCAATTTTAGTCTCAGTTGACCAGAGAATCTTCTTCCATGTATTTGGGGAGTCTGCCACATACTGTTGGGCAAACTCCAAATGTGTTTCCTTCAGCAAGACGACTCTTCATAAAGCCTCGTTCTGTGGAGTGTACAGCTTAAAGTTGTCCTATGGACAGATACTCCCATCTCCGCTGTGGAGGTTTGCAGATCCTTCAGTGCTATCTTTGGTGTCTTTGTTGCATCTCTGATGAATGCCCTCCTTGCCTGGTCTGTGAGTTTTGGTGGGCGGCCTTCTCTTGTCAGGTTTATAGTGGTGCCATATTCTTTCCATTTTGCTATAATGGATTTAATGGTGCTCTGTGGGATATTCAAAGTTTGGGATATTTTTTATAACCCATCCCTGATCTATACTTCTCCATAACTTTGGCCTGTTTGGAGGCTCCTTGGTTTTCATGTTGCTTGCTTAGTAGTGTTGCAGAGTCAGGGTCCTTCCAGAACAGGTTGATTTATACAGACATCATGTGACAGATCATGTGACACTTTGATTGCACACAGGTGGATCTTAATCAACTATTTATGTGACTTATGAAGTGAATTGTGTCATGGTCCTACCTGTGGGCTTCTCTCTTCAGGTAACATCTCCACTCAGCATTACCAGCCACACCTGCACTCACTTCCTCTTATTCACTTTCAGTGACTGTCATTGGCTGTTGCCGATCACCTGCTTTCCCCCTGTGTATTTATACTGCAGTCCTCCCAAGCTTCTGTGTCAGATCGTCTGCAACTCTCAGCGTCATAACCTGCTCTGTGTTCCTATTACTCTGACTCCTGAAGATATTCTGTTCCGTCTGACTCCATCTGCTCTCCAGCCCCGGTAACCTGATCTGCCTTCTGTCCTGTCGACTCTGCCTCTTGCCTGCCTCTCCTGTACCTTCGCCTGATCTCCAGCTCGCCCAGCCCTGCTGCTCGCCTGCCTCTCCATCTGCCTGGTGTGAGCAGCCCTGCCTGGAGCCCTACTCTTCTGCCCTGGTAACCTGACCCTGCATTTCTGTCCTCTATCTTGCTACCTGATTTGTGACTTTGTGTTCCAGCCTGCTCTCTATCTCCTGCCTGCTGAGGGACTGCCTGAAACCCAAGAGCTATCAGCCTACAGCCACACCTCTCTGACTACGTCTGATCTCAGCTGCTAAGCAGGGTCGGGCCTGGTCAGTACTTGGATGGGAGACCTCAGACATCACCACCACGCTCCCACCAGCCATCCCTGCCTCTCAGTCCTCCTGCCACTGAACTTCACACACACATTCTCCCAACTCCCTTTTCCCCTGTTATTAATAAACTGTGGTTTGAGTGCATTTGATCTCCTCTCCTGTTTGGTCCTTGACAGAACGATCTGAACAACATGGAGTCAGCGCCCTAGACCGGCTGCAGCGCACCGAAGGAGATGTCAGTCAGATGTCTGCCGACATTGCAGCCCTGATCCAGCTTGGTCAGCAGCAACAGCTCCAGCAACAACGACTGGACCAAGCACTCCAGCTGCTCAATGCCCTAGCACCTCCTGCTCCTCCGAGTCAACCACCTCAGCCCCTGTCATACCCGCCGCTGACGTACCAGCTCCGGGAGGTGCTCCTGCTGCACTCGATGCCCCGGAACCCAAGGTCGGCAGTCCGGAGCGTTTTGACAGTGATCCCTCCCAAGTCCATGCTTTCCTGACCAGCTGCCGGTTGCTGTTCGACCTGCAGCCCAGAACCTTCTACGTCTCCTGCTGTTTTTCTGCCGAGCCTTCTGGACCAGTCAGAGCTCATGGAGATCGGCTGTGCTTCCCTCAGCCCGACAGAGCGCCAGCGTCGGATCACCTCCAATCTGTGCCTGTACTGTGGGGGTGACGGTCACCGTGCTGCCTCTTGCCCAGTAAAAGCCCGAGCTCACCAGACATAGGAGGGGTCCGGCTGAGCTCAATGACCATCCATTCCTCCACCAGACAGAAACCTATGCTCCAAGTTTGTCTTCGTCTGTTGGATTCCACCCACACCCTGGCCGCCCTGGTTGACTCTGGTGCCGAGGCTAACATCATGGACACCGAGCTTGCGCGCCAGTTGGGTCTGCAAAGCTATCACTTATCCTCTCCCGTTCCAGCCAGGGCGCTGGATGGCCATCTCCTTGGCACCGTCACCCACCTCACTGCCCCTGTTCCGATGACTCTGTCAGGCAACCACCACGAAACCATCCAGTTTCACCTGCTCCATTCCCCCGGCCAACCTTTCATCCTGGGCTATCCATGGCTCTGCCAGCACAGTCCTCATCTCGACTGGGCCACTGGAGCGATAAGAGAATGGGGCAAGGACTGCCACTGGACCTGCTTACGAGCCGCCACTCTACACCCCCGTACTCCACCTGCCAGCTCTGCCCCCGACCTCACTAATGTCCCAGTGTGTTATCACAGCCTTCGGGAGGTATTCAGCAAAGCCAAGGCCACTTCCTTGCCTCCTCACCGGCCCTACGACTGCGCCATTGATCTCCTCCCAGGCACTGCACCACCCAAGGGCCGTCTCTACTCTCTGTCCGCCCCGGAAAGGAAGGCGATGGAGGACTACGTCGGTGACTCTCTGGTTGCCGGCCTCATCCGTCCATCCTCCTCTCCCGCCGGCGCTGGGTTCTTCTTCGTGGGAAAGAAGGATGGATCCCTGCACCCCTGCATCGATTACAGGGGTCTCAACGACATCACCGTCAAGAACCGATACCCTCTCCCACTGCTCACCTCCGCCTTCGAGCTGCTCCAGGGAGCCACGGTCTTCACCAAACTCGATCTCCGGAATGCCTACCACCTGGTTCGGATAAGGGAGGGAGACGAGTGGAAGACCGCGTTCAACACCCCCACCGGTCATTATGAATACCAGGTGATGCCGTTTGGCCTTACCAACGCGCCAGCGGTATTCCAGGCTCTGGTGAATGATGTCCTGCGAGATATGTTGAACAAGTTCGTGTTCGTTTTCCTCGATGACATCCTGATCTTCTCCCAAACCCTGTCCGAACACATCCAGCATGTCCAGCAAGTGCTCCGTCGTCTCCTTGAAAACTCTCTCTTCGTCAAGGCTGAGAAGTGTGAGTTTCATGCCAAGTCTGTGGAGTTCCTGGGGTACATCGTGGCAGAGGGGAGCATCCAGATGGACCCTGCCAAAGTCTCAGCAGTGACTTCATGGCCAGTACCAGAGAGCAGGAAGAAGCTTCAGCAGTTCCTGGGCTTCGCAAATTTCTACAGGAAATTCATTCGTAATTACAGCACCATTGCGTCACCCCTCACCGCCTTGACCAGCACCAAACAGCCCTTCGCCTGGACTCCGGCTGCCAATGAAGCCTTTGCCACCCTCAAGGCTCGGTTCACCATGGCTCCCGTCCTCCGGATGCCAGATGCGGAGCGGCAATTCATTGTAGAGGTGGACGCCTCGGATGTGGGAGTCGGGGCAGTGCTCTCACAGAGGTCAGCAGATGACAACATAACTCCACCCCTGTGCGTTCTTCTCCCGCCGGCTATTGCCGGCCGAACGCAATTACGACATAGGCAACCGGGAACTGCTGGCGGTCAAGCTCGCCCTGGAGGAATGGCGTCACTGGCTGGAGGGGTGCGTAGTCCCATTCCTGGTCTGGACAGACCATAAGAATCTGGAATACATCCGCACCGCCAAACGACTCAACCCCAGACAGGCCCGCTGGGGTCTCTTTTTCATCCGATTCAATTTCACCCTTTCGTACTGGCCCGAATCTTGCAACACCAAGTCTGACGTGCACTCCCGCCAGTTCCAGAAGGATGATGCCCCCTCCAAGGATCTGGCTCCCATCCTACCTGACCCCTGTATCGTTGCTGCTTTGACCTGGGACATCGAAGAACGAGTGCGGGAAGCCCTCCGTGACCAACCCAGCCCCAGCGCATGCCCCGCTAGTCGCCTCTTTGTTCCTGAAGACCTGCGATCCCAGGTTATACAATGGGGACACGACTCCCGTCTAGCCTGCCACCCTGGTTCCACTCGCACCTACCACCTGCTCGCCCAATGGTTCTGGTGGCCTACTATGAGCAGGGATGTGTGAGACTTCGTCCGAGCCTGCCCTACCTGTAATCAAAATAAGTCCTCCAGCCGGCCCCCTGCCGGTTTGCTCCAGCCTCTGCCCATGCCAATGCGACCCTGGTCCCACATTTCCCTGGATTTTGTTACGGGGCTGCCCCTTCTAACGGGATGACGGTCATACTCACCATTGTGGACCGCTTTAGCAAGATGGCACACTTTGTTCCCCTCCCAAAACTACCATCGGCCAAAGAGACCGCCCAGATCGTCCTGCAGCATGTCTTCCGCATTCATGGGCTGCTCAAGGACATCGTTTCGGACCGGGGGCCGCAATTCGCCTCCTCTTTCTGGAAGGAGTTCTGTCACCTACTCGGGGCCACCGCCAGCCTCACCTCCGGATTCCGACCCCAGTCCAACGGCCAGTCAGAGCGGACTAACCAGGAGTTGGAGAAGGCACTTCAGTGCATGGCATCACGCAACCCTAGGGCCTGGTGTGAGCACCTGCTGTGGGTGGAATACTCTCACAACTCCCTCACCAGCTCAGCCACTGGGCTGTCCCCATTTCACTGCGTGTATGGCTACCAACCACCCCTGTTCCCCAGCCAGGAGGGAGAGGTCACCTGCCCGGCTGCCCTCACCTATGCACGCTGATGCCGCCGCACCTGGTCTCAAGCCCGCGCTGCACTCCTCGAGTCAGTCACCAGCTACTCTACTGGAGCCAACCGGCGGAGGACGCCTGCGCCCACCTACCGGGTGGGCCAGAAGGTGTGGTTATCAGCCAAGGACCTGCCCCTCCAGGTGGAGTCTCGTAAGCTGGCACCTCGGTTCGTCGGACCATTCCCGATCCAGAGGATAATCAGCCAGTCTGCTGTCTGGCTCCGACTGCCCAAGTCAATGAGAGTGCACCCCACCTTCCACGTCTCTAAGATTAAGCCAGTGCACGAGAGCCCGCTGGTCCCAGCTGCACCTTCTCTTCCTCCTCCTCATCTCATCGATGGTGGCCCGGTCTACTCCATCTGGCGACTGCTGAAGTCACGGCGCAGGGGCCTCCAATACCTGGTGGATTGGGAGGGCTATGGTCCTGAGGAGAGGATGTGGGTCCCTGCTGGAAGAATCATAGACCGTACCCTCATCAGCACCTTTCATTGCCTGCATCCGGACCAGCTGGCCAACCGGAGGGGTCGACCAAAGGGTCCTTATCGGAAGGACGATGCGCCAACCGCTACTGTCCCCGAGTCTGATTCTGAACCAGATCCTGAGGCCTTGGACACTGACCGGTCAGAGGAGTTCTGACCCTCCACCGGTATTCCCCCTCCTCCCGCCCGTCTTTGTGGATCTGTGGCTAGGGACTTCTGGAGCCGTCCCTTGAGGGGGGGGTTCTGTCATGGTCCTACCTGTGGGCTTCTCTCCTCAGGTAACATCTCCACTCAGCATTACCAGCCACGCCCGCACTCACTTCCTCTTATTCACTTTCAGTGACTGTCATTGGCTGTTGCCGATCACCTGCTTTCCCCCTGTGTGTATTTATACTGCAGTCCTCCCAAGCTTCTGTGTCAGATCGTCTGCAACTCTCAGCGTCATAACCTGCTCTGTGTTCCTATTACTCTGACTCCTGAAGATATTCTGTTCCATCTGACTCTGTCTGCTCTCCAGCCCCGGTAACCTGATCTGTCTTCTGTCCTGTCGACTCTGCCTCTTGCCTGCCTCTCCTGTACCTTCGCCTGATCTCCAGCTCGCCCAGCCCTGCTGCTCGCCTGCTTCTCCATCTGCCTGGTGTGAGCAGCTCTGCCTGGAGCCCTACTCTTCTGCCCTGGTAACCTGACCCTGCATTTCTGTCCTCTATCTTGCTACGTGGGGCGGCACGGTGGTGTAGTGGTTAGCGCTGTCGCCTCACAGCAAGAAGGTCCGGGTTCGAGCCCCGTGGCCGGCGAGGGCCTTTCTGTGTGGAGTTTGCATGTTCTCCCCGTGTCCGCGTGGGTTTCCTCCGGGTGCTCCGGTTTCCCCCACAGTCCAAAGACATGCAGGTTAGGTTAACTGGTGACTCTAAATTGACCGTAGGTGTGAATGTGAGTGTGAATGGTTGTCTGTGTCTATGTGTCAGCCCTGTGATGACCTGGCCACTTGTCCAGGGTGTACCCCGCCTTTCGCCCGTAGCCAGCTGGGATAGGCTCCAGCTTGCCTGCGACCCTGTAGAACAGGTTAAAGCAGCTAGAGATAATGAGATGAGAATTTTAAAGTGGTAGGCATGTTGTGTCAATCAAATCATGCTAACCCCCCAAAAATCAATTTTAATTCCATCTTGTAATGCAACAAAACAGGACAAACACCAAGGGGAATGAATACTTTTGCAAGACACTGTAATTATATTTTCGAACTGGTAGTTTGAAACATTTGTACTTTACTCAAATATTATTGAAAATAAGTACTTGTACTTTTACTCAAGTAATTTTCCAAAAAAACATATTTTTTACTCCTTACATTTTCATTCTGACCTTCAAATTAATGTGTATTTGGGGTCATTGTCCTGTTTGAACACCCAATTGTGAAACATTTCTGATGATTTGAGGTTATGCTGAAGAATTCTGAGGCAGTCCTCCTCCATTATTCCATCCACTTCGTTCAATGTACCAGTTCCACTGGCAGCA
Source organism: Neoarius graeffei (assembly GCF_027579695.1). Lineage (NCBI taxonomy): Eukaryota > Metazoa > Chordata > Actinopteri > Siluriformes > Ariidae > Neoarius > Neoarius graeffei. The sequence continues at coordinate 43,709,037 of NC_083579.1, read as the reverse complement.
AACCAACCTCGGAGCATGATGCTACCATCACTATGCTTAACAGTTGGTACAGTGTTCTTCTGTAACTCTGGTAATTGTGGCCAAATAACTCAATCTTTGTCTCATCTGATCATAAAACTTCCTTCCAGAAGGCTTTTTCTTTGTCCATGTGATAGGCCGTAAACTTTAGTCACAATTAAAGGTATTGCTTTTGGAGCAGGGGTTTTCTTTTTGGATGGTAGTCTCTCAGTCCATGGCGATGTAAAACTCTTGACTGTAGACGGTGTTCCGGCAGCTTCTGGTTCACAGCATGCCTGTGCCTTGGTGGTTCCTAGGTTGTTCCTGACCATCTGAACCAATTTCCTTTCAGTTAAGGGTGACAGTTTGGGTCTTCTTCCAGCAAAGTGGCTACAACTGCCAATAACTTGTACTTGCATACAATTGTTTGAACTAATGAACTTGGACTCTGCAGTTGTATTGTAATGGCTCCAAGAGATTGTACTATATGTTTGTCAGTCCAATGATTGCTGTCAAACAAACCCTTTTTATGTTGGCAGTGGCACAGAGAAGCTACCAGCTGTAGTCAATCATGATCCTTAACAGGAGGTTAATGGCATTGGCAAGTTAAAAGACATTTTGGTACTTTCAGCCCCACTGAATTAAAAATCCAAATCGATGTATGTATATTTTTGACCCTGTATGTATAATTTTGATCCAGTGTTTTGTTCAGGAAAAACATAAAACTTGTGCCCCAAATCCTTTCTATTCTTTTCTGGGGTTTTTTTTCTATTAAAGATGTACAGTGGTGCTTGAAAGTTTGTGAACCCTTTAGAATTTTTCTATATTTCTGCATAAATATGACCTAAAACGTCATCAGATTTTCACACAAGTCCTAAAAGTAGATAAAGAGAACCCAGTTAAACAAATGAGACAAAAATATTATACCTGGTCATTTATTTATTGAGGAAAATGATCCAATATTACATATCTGTGAGTGGCAAAAGTATGTGAACCTTTGCTTTCAGTATCTGGTGTGACCCCCTTGTGCAGCAATAACTACAGCTAAACATTTCTGGTAACTGTTGATCAGTCCTGCACACCGGCTTGGAGAAATTTTAGCCCATTCCTCCTTACAGAACAGCTTCAACTCTGGGATGTTGGTGGGTTTCCTCACATGAACTGGTTGCTTCAGGTCCTTCCACAACATTTCAATTGGATTAAGGTCAGGACTTTGACGTGGCCATTCCAAAACATTAACTTTATTCTTCTTTAACCCTTCTTTGGTAAAACGACTTGTGTGCTTAAGCTTGTTGTCTTGCTGCATGACCCACCTTCTCTTGAGATTCAGTTCATGGACAGATGTCCTGGCATTTTCCTTTAGAATTTGCTGGTATAATTCAGAATTCATTGTTCCATCAATGATAGAAAGCCGTCCTGGCCCAGATGCAGCAAAACAGGCCCAAACCATGATCCTACCACCACCATGTTTCACAGATGGCATAAGGTTCTTATGCTGGAATGCAGTGTTTTCCTTTCTCCAAACATAATGCTTCCCATTTAAACCAAAAAGTTCTATTTTGGTCTCATTCATCCACAAAACATTTTTCCAATAGCCTTCTGGCTTGTCCACGTGATCTTTGCTGCTCATCTGCAGTTTGCTAATGTTCTTTTTGGAGAGCAGTGGCTTTCTCCTTGCAACCCTGCCATGCACACCATTGTTGTTCAGTGTTCTCCTGATGGTGGACTCATGAACATTAAAGTGCATATCCTGGACCAATTTCGGGTTTTTTAATATGAAAGTATGTCCCTTTACACACTCATCCAGAAGGGTAATTTTGCACAAGGCCATCTGTCTACAGCAGAAAAAAATAAAATAACAAAACGCGTCTGGATAAATCCCAAGGGAGTCTGGAGCCAGATTCGTGACGTTACCTGCGGAACCGCCAGCAAGCTGAGAGAGCTTGCATGGTTTCAGTGCACAGCCTGTGTAGACCAAGTTTAGCAGCTAGCGATTTGGCATTGGAATATGGAATTGTCACCTGAGCGCAATGTTAGTTCGCCTTTGGATGAAGAATATAATGAGATATCAGAATTGTTTCTTATCCTGGCAACAGTCAACTTGTGAATTGCCGATTTTCTTGGTCTTTTTCTTGGCTCTGCTTGGTCCTCGGCTTTGAGGGCCTCAGTGTATGCAGCACTTCGCCTTCTGTCAGGGGAGATGAACACGGCTGGCTCCTTTGGTGATGCTGACACAGACAGAGACGATGTTGCTTTGGGCATTCTGACAGATGAAACTGTGTCTTTTTTCAGATCAAGTTGCCTCGCGAAGCCCATTTCCCACTGCAAATAGTTCTCAAAGTCATCGGGCCTTGTGAAATAATGCTGTAGTCTGTAGCTTGTAGCCAATTTTTCCGGGTGCCTCACACAAAGCGCTCCCATTTCTCTCTCATTGTCTGGTCTTTTGGAAAACGATGAATATTAATCCCATCAAGACTGGTGTTGCTACACCCTCCTACGATACATCTGTTAACCATTTTAATAACTACATGATAACGTTGAAGAAATTTGCAGAAAACCACCAGGTCATTTTCTCATAAACAAACCAGCGCTTACATAGGATTCAGAAGGAGGCGTCCCGCACGTGATGTCACGAAAATCAATGTCTGCCGGGAAATCCAAATGGCAAGTTTTTTCAGAGGCGGATGAATTCGCCTCAAATGGCTTGATTTCAACTGAATTTTTCTGGTATTGCGCAAGGTAAAAAATTGCACAAAATGCAAAATGTGACAGATATTTGACCAAAGTTTAATATAAAATAGGAGAATTACATTGCTCTTGCTCCTGAATTTACCCGTGATATGCACTTTAACATTAGGCAATGTGAGAGAGGCCTTCAGTTGCTTAGAAGTTACCCTGGGGTCCTTTGTGACCTCATCGACTATTACATGCCTTGCTCTTGGAGTGATCTTTGTTGATTGACCCCTCCTGGGGAGGGTAACAATGGTCTGGAATTTCCTCCATTTGTACACAGTCTGTCTGACTGTGGATTGGTGGAGTCCAAACTCTTTAGAGATGGTTTTGTAACCTTTTCCAGCCTGATGAGCATCAACAATGCTTTTTCTGAGGTCCTCAGAAATCTCCTTTATTCATGCCATGATTCACTTCCACAAACATGTTGTGAAGATCAGACTTTGATAGATCCCTGTTCTTTAAATAAAACAGGGTGCCCACTCACACCTGATTGTCATCCCATTGATTGAAAACACCTGACTCTCATTTCACCTTCAAATTAACTGCTAATCCTAGAGGTTCACATACTTTTGCCACTCACAGATATGTACAACCCCGATTCCAAAAAAGTTGGGACAAAGTACAAATTGTAAATAAAAACGGAATGCAATGATGTGGAAGTTTCAAAATTCCATATTTTATTCAGAATAGAACATAGATGATATATCAAATGTATAAACTGAGAAAATCTATCATTTAAAGAAGAAAATTAGGTGATTTTAAATTTCATGACAACAACACATCTCAAAAAAGTTGGGACAAGGCCACTGTGAGACATCCCCTTTTCTCTTTACAACAGTCTGTAAACGTCTGGGGACTGAGGAGACAAGTTGCTCAAGTTTAGGGATAGGAATGTTAACCCATTCTTGTCTAATGTAGGATTCTAGTTGCTCAACTGTCTTAGGTCTTTTTTGTCGTATCTTCCGTTTTATGATGCGCCAAATGTTTTCTATGGGTGAAAGATCTGGACTGCAGGCTGGCCAGTTCAGTACCCGGACCCTTCTTCTACGCAGCCATGATGCTGTAATTGATGCAGTATGTGGTTTGGCATTGTCATGTTGGAAAATGCAAGGTCTTCCCTGAAAGAGACGTCGTCTGGATGGGAGCATATGTTGCTCTAGAACCTGGATATACCTTTCAGCATTTATGGTGTCTTTCCAGATGTGTAAGCTGCCCATGCCACATGCACTAATGCAACCCCATACCATCAGAGATGCAGGCTTCTGAACTGAGCGCCGGTAACAACTTGGGTCGTCCTTCTCCTCTTTAGTCCGAATGACACGGCGTCCCTGATTTCCATAAAGAGCTTCAAATTTTGATTCATCTGACCACAGAACAGTTTTCCACTTTGCCACAGTCCATTTTAAATGAGCCTTGGCCCAGAGAAGACGTCTGCGCTTCTGGATCATGTTTAGATACGGCTTCTTCTTTGAACTATAGAGTTTTAGCTGGCAACGGCGGATGGCACGGTGAATTGTGTTCACAGATAATGTTCTCTGGAAATATTCCTGAGCCCATTTAGTGATTTCCAATACAGAAGCATGCCTGTATGTGATGCAGTGCCGTCTAAGGGCCCGAAGATCACGGGCACCCAGTATGGTTTTCCGGCCTTGACCCTTACGCACAGAGATTCTTCCAGATTCTCTGAATCTTTTGATGATATTATGCACTGTAGATGATGATATGTTCAAACTCTTTGCAATTTTACACTGTTGAACTCCTTTCTGATATTGCTCCACTATTTGTCGGCGCAGAATTAGGGGGATTGGTGATCCTCTTCCTATCTTTACTTCTGAGAGCCGCTGCCACTCCAAGATGCTCTTTTTATACCCAGTCACGTTAATGACCTATTGCCAGTTGACCTAATGAGTTGCAATTTGGTCCTCCAGCTGTTCCTTTTTTGTACCTTTAACTTTTCCAGCCTCTTATTGTCCCTATCCCAACTTTTTTGAGATGTGTTGCTATCATGAAATTTCAAATGAGCCAATATTTGGCATGAAATTTCAAAATGTCTCACTTTCAACATTTGATATGTTATGTTTTATTGTGAATACAATATCAGTTTTTGAGATTTGTAAATTATCGCATTCCGTTTTTATTTACAATTTGTACTTTGTCCCAACTTTTTTGGAATTGTGGTTGTAATATTGGATCAGTTTCCTCAATAAATAAATGACCAAGTATAATATTTTTGTCTCATTTGTTTAACTGGGTTTTCTTTATCTACTTTTAGGACTTGTGTGAAAATCTGATGTTGTTTTAGGTCATATTTTTGCAGAAATATAGAAAATTCTAAAGGGTTCGCAAACTTTCAAGCACCACTGTAGGTTGTATAATCATTCTGCCACAGAAAAAGATCAGTTCAAAAAAATCACTGAAAGCCCAGTATTGCCATGACATTCATGTTTGTGTATGTAAATATCTGACCACAACTGTAGGGCACCGTGATGGTGCAGCAGGTACTGTAGCATTGTGATCTCACATCTCCGTAGCCCCTGCTTTCATTTGTTCTCCCTGTGTGTTTATTCCCTCTGGGTTTGCTGGTTTCCTCCTACCACTGAAAAACATGCCAGTAGGTGAATTGGCTATGCTAAATTGCCTATAGGTGTGAATATGTGTGCATGGTGCCCTGTGATGGACTGGGGTAACATCCAGGGTGTGTTCCTGCCTCATGCCCATTGTTTCTGGGTATAGGGTCCCGATTCACTGCAACTCAGACCAGAATAAAGCATTTACTGAAGATGAATGAGTGCACTAATCTTTAACATTAGATTGTTTTCCAACCCTTACCCAGCAACATCACAAAACCAAACAGTATTATTATACCATTGTCCATTGATTCCATGACCTGTTTACTGTTGCCATTCATCTTTGAGTCACACCTTTTCCAAAATTTCAGCAAATCCATCTCCCTGTTATGCAATATCCATCTCAGAGCCATACTGCTCTCACTCTATTTTGGTCGTTTGATGCAACATTCCAGTCACATGGTTCTGTTTACTTGCTTGGCTCTATTACATCCCTGGAAAGTAGCTTTCAAATTACAACACAGGAAACCCAATTACACTCGGCCCATCCACGCACACGCACAGACACATCCTGCTGGAGTGATGAGCCAGATCAGCTTGTCCTGCACTTTGAAGAGTCCCAAGGCGTCTGCTGCTACTATCTCCATGTGTCCATCACCACAATAATCACCTCAATTCTGCATCCGGCTGCCTCCCCCTTCTCACTTTTTATCGCTTCTCAGATCTGTCTACCATCAGCTCCTTAGAGGGTAAGAAGCTTGGAAGTCCAAGGACCCTTCCAAGCATGTTCCTCAGGGAAAGATTACCAGTCGTTTTGATGTTAGAGGAACAAATTGCAGGCCAAGTCACGGAGGAGGTACATATTTAGAGCCAAGTGAAGAGAGCTCTGGATAAATATTTGGCAAAGTGATAACTGAAAATGAGCTTCTAATTAAACTGCACAGTGTGCTTCAGGCTTGTAGTATGCATAAAGAGGAGCACAACGCATTTTTCCTTCACATGACTAAGCTAATGAATGGTTTTGTGATTAGCTCATGTTTAGTAGAGCAGAACCTGTTAATGTGTAGAGCTTTAGCCATCCAGGACTGGAAAAAGAAAATCCCAACATAAACAGTCAAGTGCAAACAAATACTCACATTAGTTTTCTCTTGGCATGTGGTGTGAGAATACTTTAAGTTGATTGCTTCTACTTAGCCAATTAACTTCAGGTTTCTTTCCACATAAGAGGCCATTTTCAGTAAAATTAAAGTTGCAAAAACCAGTGAATAAAACAACATAATAGAGTAGTATAGTTAAGTGCAAAGGTTTGACCGAGCTTTTGTGTGGAAAAATTAAATTGTACCTCTAATTTATCTACAAAAATCAAGGAAGTAAAAAATTTTGTGTTTCCCCCGTAACAAGACAATAATCAAAAACACGAGGCACATTCTACAGAACAATATTTTGTATGATTAACATCCCAGCCTTCACATCTGATTTTTAGAAGACAGTGTACAACATCCTGCAGCGTTATAACATGTACAATACTATGCAAAGGTCTTAAGCACCCTATTTTTTAAGGACACATTTTGTTATAGATGTATATTTTATGACTTCTGCATTACTGAGTCACAATAATTGAGCACAAAACCATTTTATATTTCCAAACATTACTTTCCCAACAAAACATTGTTTCAATATGTTCGTATGTCAGTTAAGAAGGCAACATATTATGTAACAGACCACTTTTCAGACAAGAACATAATGAAGGCTGCTGAATTTTGCTGCAAAAATAATTAGTGTGTGTGACAAAGTCTCCAGAAGAAATGTGGCTGGTTCTCCAAGATGCTCAGTAAAACTTACCAGCTAATTTCCTGATAAGACTGCATAAAGTGCATCTAGGACTACTGATGTATTTAAAATAAATAAATAAATGTCAGGCCAAATATTGACTTTTTTTTTTACAATCCCAAATCAGAAAAAGTTGGGATGATATGGAAAATGCAAATAAAAAAGAAAGCAGTGATTTCTAAATTTACTTTGACTTGCATTTCATTGTAGACAGTATGAACCCAAGATATTTCAATTTTCTTTGGTCAGCTTCATTTCATTTGTTAATATACATCCATTCCTGTGTTTCAAGCCTGCAACACATTCCATAATAAGTTAGAACAGGGCAATTTATGCCTAGTAATGAGGTTAAACAATTAAATAATGATGTGATTTGAAACAGGTGATGTCAACAGGTGATTGTAATCATGATTTGGTACAAAATCAGTATCCAGGAAAGGCCGAGTCTTTGAGGAGCAAAGATGGGCTGAGGATCTCCAGTTTGTCAACAGATGCATGAGAAAATTTTTGAAATGTTTAAAACAATGTTCCTCAAAGACAGATACAAAGGGATTTGGACACTCTGCAGTGCATATCATCATTAAACAATTCAAGGAATCTGGAGGAATTTCGGTGCGCAAAGGGCACAAGCCTAAGCTGAACACCTGTGATATCCGATCCCTCAGACAGCACTGCATCAAGAACCATCATTCATCTATAGTAGATATAATCACATGGGCTCAGGATTACTTTTGCAAACCTTTGTCAAGCACTAAAATATGGAATTATATCCACAAATGCCAGTTAAAACTTTACTGTGCAAAAAGGAAGCCTTATGTTAACTGTATCGTCATTCTCTGGGCTCAGAGGCATCTGGGATGGACCATCACACAGTGGAAACATATATTGTGGTCAGATGAATCAATATTCCAAGTCTTTTTGGAAGAAATGGATGCCGTGTGCTCTGGACCAATGATGAAAAAGGACCATCCAGACTGTTACTAGCAACGAGTCCAAAATCCAGGGTCTGTCATAGTATGGGGCTGTGTCAGTGCCCTTGGCAAAAGAAACTTGCACTTCTGTGATGGCAGCATTAATGCAGAAAAGTACATTTTGGAGCAACATACCATATGCTGCCTTTGAGGTGACATCTTTTCCAGAGATATTTCAACAATACAATGCAAAATCAGATTCTGCACACATTACAAAGACATGACTGTGGAAGAAGAGGGTGCCTGTCCCCTTTGTCCCCAAAAGATAATGTGTGGTCAATTTTGAAACAAACAAAAAAAAGACAATGATGACCCTGTACTGCTGCACACCTTAAGACCCGTTTGCAGGAAGAATGGGACAAAAAAATAAAATAAAATCCATACGGTAAAACATCAAATAATGTGCTGTTGTATTGTTTTAAGTGCAATGCAGATCAAAGATTATTTACAAATAATAATTTTCAGTTTTAATTTCAACATACCATCCCAAATTTTTCTGATTTGGGATTGTAGTTTATTACTGTTCGCTGCTCTTTATACTATTTTTTATGTAGAAACAAATTCTACATCTAAAATCATTATTTTGAAGGCCATTTGCTTTACACCATTTCTTTATAAGTGTCTCAGACTTTTGCACAGTACTCTATGTCAATAAGAATAGGCAAAGGTTGGCCAAGCAATCAGTGTTAGAACAGATTGATCAACATTAATATATTTTAGCATCCACTATTTAATCAATTTTCTTACTTGTGAAACTGAAAAAACATCTGTAAGTCATTTTGCATATTGCAAAAAAAAAAAAAAAAGCCTCTGGCTTTTAAAATGTACTCTTCATGTAAATCATGACACTAAATAAACATACAGAACATTCCTATATCTTTAGTGAACAATTAACTGGTTTAAACAGCCAAGGTAATTCATCGTAAAAGTATACAAACCCATTCAAACATGCTTTCAAGATCAAATCAAGATTTATCCATGACAGGTGCTATTTAAATACGGTTGACTTGATTTATGTTTAGTCATTTATTGGAAAAAATACCCCTTCAGAGCTGTTTCATTACTCGTAGATTTTTGTGGTATCCTATTTACCACAAGTTGGCCTAGTGGTTAGCATGTCCGCCTCTCGACCAGTAGATCTCGAGTTCTACTCACAGTCACGTCATACCAAAGACCATCATAAAAATGGTACCTACTCCCATCTGGCAGATCTAGTAGCATGTAGCTTTTCAGTGATGGCCAAAAGGACAGTCTCTTTGGAATGTGCCACTTTGAAGCCAGACTGGATAGGATCTTAGAGGCCATTCTGTGAAATATAGAGAAACAGTGCATTCAAGGATTTTAGAAAGAAAAGGAGAAATGATACTGGTTGGTAGTTGCTGATGTCTGAAGGAACCAGAGTGGGTTTCTTCAGGATGGGAATAACCCTTGCTCTCTTGTATCTAGTTCGTACAGGACCAGATATTGTGGAGCCACTGATGATAGTAGTGATGAAGGGGAAGAGGTTTATGTGAGATGGTCTGGAGCATTGTGTAAGGGATTAGATCCAATGGGCAGGTGGTAGAATTACAGGATGTCTTCTGTTACTAGATTAGAAAAAAGTGCCAATGAAAGAGAAGGGGAATCCTGAGTGTGTAGTGTAGGAGTTGGGATAGGAGTGAAGGTCTGGCAGATTTTTTCAATTTTCCCATCATAGAAGATGGCAAAGTCTTCAGCAGTCATGGAGCCAGCAGGTCAAGTAATGAAGAAAAGATGTTGTGAAGCTTCCAAGGATCTTGTGCAGAAGTTTCCAGCTTTTCCTTGGCAAAGGCAGTCTTAGCAGAAGTCACTTCAGATGCGAATTTGGACAAAAGAGCATGGTAAGCGCTATCATCAAAAAGGTACCACACATGGTCACCTGGTTTAAACTAACTGACCAGCATATTAATCCCATCTGGTGGTAGCGTGGCTAGATTCAGTAACTCTAACCTCCAGACAATTAATTATATGGCCTGCTCTGGTGTTAGGGAGTTATTTTGCAAAACCAAGCTTCAGAATATGTGTGAAGATAATATGATCATAATGAGTGCTCCTTGGTAGGGGCACATAGGAGCCAGCTGGCCAAGTATGGCTGTATCCCGATGCCACTGGCCATCAGGAGAGACAAGACTGCTTTCTTATTGGAAAAACATGTGAAGCTAGAACATCAAATTTAGAAATTTGAATTGGATTGTCTACCCTTGGAAGCATCTGTGTACTATGGTGACGGGAACATGAAAATAGCTCTTGCTCATGTCCACCAACATGAACCAGCCTATGGTTGCATGGCTTGAACTATCTCCGTTCATCTTAATGAGGAAAAATGGGAGACTCTTCAAGAACCAGTTCAACCCTCAAATACAGAATTCAACAAATCCAAACTCCATCTTTTGAACAAAGAAGCTAGTAAAAATCCTGTTTTAAACAATGGGGTTTACTTTTTTTATGATCACACCTATGTTCAAGAGAGAATGAACCTCTTGGACCAGAACAACACCTTTGTTGGAGTCTGACATCAGTGAAGCTCTAAACCCCAAGAAGGCAGGTGAAATTGAATTTTGTATCCCTGCAACAGTGTCATCAGTCACTTATCTGATGTACTACATGCCCGATTGGCAATGTTTTGGCCGTGGTTGGAAGCCTATGTCATTCAAGGGCATGCTTCATGTGATGATTTAGTCCCAGTGGCTTACAGTTTAGAGTCTGCCTTACAAGATGGATGGAAGGCACAGAGATACCTACTAGGGGCCTTAGGCCAGGACCACTGTGGGTGTTGACTGAAAATTGCGCCTATGCTGGTTTAGTCATTCTGAAACCGGAGCTCTTCTTATTGGAGTTTTTTTGGAAGATTTTGCAGGGTTGTTTTGCATATGTTCAGAATGGACTGTGCTAACCACTCTTGACACTGTGCATAAACCAGACTGACAGAGTGTTTGCCCCCATATCCTGGCCTAGGTGTCCCATTGATGTGAATGAAGTGGGAAACAGCCCCAATACAGAAGGATCCATTTCTGGAGACTGGAGTAATTGCTCCACTGCTTGCAGGAAACAACAAACACATTGCAAATGTGCGTCATATGTGATGCAATAGCATAAGTTATCTGTACATCTTCAATCAGCACTTGGGCAGTGCATATCTGTCTGAACATAATGCTTTGTATCAGCATACAAGGTCAGTCTCACACACACACACACATTCAGGTTATTCTCAGTGCCCCTTCTAATGATAGGAACTATTAATCATTCCCCCACAGAAACATGGGAAAGCTGTGGCCTAATGGTTAGAGAAGTGGCTTTGGGACCAAAAGTCTGCCGGTTTGATTCCCTGGCCCAGCAGCTCTGGGTATATTATATGTCACTCTGGATAACAGTGTCTGCTAAATGCCTGTAATGTCATTCAAGAAAAAAAAATGATTAAACATACATAGGCTAGTATCCCAAATAAAGACTCAAATGAAATTTTCTTAATTTTTTTTTATTTAGTTCTCTTTGTGGTAGCATACATTTACAACACCATTGTCAAACAAGGCCAAGAAGTTCACTACCTCACAGAGATTTGCGTTTTCTCATCTTCTAAGAAACCAAATTCAGCTCAGAAAGCCATGATGGGTTTTTGATCATTTAAATCAGGTGTTAAAAGAGGTGGAATACTGAACTCTGCAGTGATGTGGTGGAATAATATAGCAATAAACTGAACAATGACATGATGTTTGGATGAGAAATTAGATTCTGAAATGGAAATTTAACAGTTTAGCTAATTGAAATTGAGATTCCCGAAACCACAAAATATCTAAAAAAAAGAGAGATTTTTTGACCAACATGTAAACTATTTAACGAAGTATCCAACACTATTAACAGAAACAAATGTATAGTAATTACTTGCCATTCATAATGTTCATTTGAAGTACATACATAAACATGTCTAAACATCCACTACTGAACTCAGACTTGCCTTGCACCGTTTTTGTTTTGATTATGCAGTATAATGTCAGGTTTGACTGGCTTAACTCTAGAAAGACAGAAATTTTCCATTTGCAGTTTTAATTACAAAACATTTTTACAATGGAAAAAACTAGCCATTGCACTTCCAACACTAGTCTCATGCCAAAACTGCTCAAATCTGCTTATGAGAGATAACCTTCTGGTTTCACGCGTGTTAAAAATTAAAAACAAAAACACATACTTTATATCATGATATTGTAGAATGTTGAGCAAGCTCACTAATCTCTTTGTGAAGGCACCACACCATAGTCTGACCAACTCCAGTCATGGCCACAACTTTGAAGCCAAGCTTCTCAAGCTTGTCCAGGACCAATCGTGGCGGTTCAGCCACATGGTATTCTGTACTGCAAGACACAAACATTAATGTTTATTCATTTTAGAATGGCTTTCTAGCAGTCCTGACATTTAATGCCACAAATTTTCACTCACTAGTATACAATAAGCAATAGTAGTAGTACAATTAGCTACTGTAGTTACATTCAGTGACGAAAGGAGTAACAAAACTAGCTCACAAATACAGCTTAGCTTACTTCCTTTTGACTGACTTTAAACTAAACATTCCAATATTTTCATCTACCATAGAAAATGTTCAACCGTCAAGATTTCATTCAGAACACAAAATCATCCTTTGTATGTTTGGAGGCATTGTTTGTAAGTCCCACAAACACTGGTATTAGGGATGCAAAAAACAACTAACAAACACTTGGCATTTTTCATTGCTTTTTCAGTTATACCATGTAAAACAAAACTGTGAGAAACAACTTAACATTGAACATCTTACTCTACTGACTTTCCTCTTGGGATAATCTCTGATGATTATTCCATATTATAATAAAAATGACCAATTTTAAAATGACAAATTAAACATTTGATAAAGATTTTATTTTAAATGACACCAGAAGAAACATGAAATTTGTAGATTTAAATCTCTCTCTATTCAGTCTTTCTACTCTTATTCAGTCTGACGGCTCCGTGGCTCCATCCATCCTGTTATCCAAGCAAGAAGCTGTGGGATGCGAGTGAAATCCACTGATCTGTTTGTGTTTTTAAAAACTCAAAAACAAACAAACAAAAAAAACCAGTCGTCTCAGCATGGCTGCTGCCCCCAGAGGCTTTGTTCTGATATTACAGTCTACCCAGGAGTAGAAGCCTATGTGCGCTAACATTTCTGTTTCTTTTTAGCTCACCAGCCATAGGGTGATGAGCTATTGCCATTACGCGGTGTCCGTCCGTCCATCTGTCCTTCACAAAACTTGCTACTCCTCCCTGAGTTTTTAATAGATTTTGATTCTGATTGTTTTGTCTGGAAGATCTAATCAGTCTGCACAAAAGTTACTCCATAGTTTTGTGATTTCTCATTAACAAGTCGCTAATTTGGCCGGTTAACGAACTTTCAGGAAAATCGCTACTCCTCCCTGAGTTTTCTATGGATTTTGATTCTGATTATTTTGTTTGGAAAATCAATTTGTTCTAATTGGGGGCGGCACGGTGGTGTAGTGGTTAGCGCTGTCACCTCACAGCAAGAAGGTCCTGGGTTCGAGCCCCGGGGCCGGCGAGGGCCTTTCTGTGTGGAGTTTGCATGTTCTCCCCGTGTCCGCGTGGGTTTCCTCCGGGTGCTCCGGTTTCCCCCCACAGTCCAAAGACATGCAGGTTAGGTTAACTGGTGACTCTAAATTGACCGTAGGTGTGAGTGTGAATGGTTGTCTGTGTCTATGTGTCAGCCCTGTGATGACCTGGCGACTTGTCCAGGGTGTACCCCGCGTTTCGCCCGTAGTCAGCTGGGATAGGCTCCAGCTTGCCTGCGACCCTGTAGAAGGATAAAGCGGCTAGAGATGATGAGATGAGATGAGAATTTGTTCTAATTGTTCTCATGAAGAACAACTTAGCTAATTATAAACAAGTCTGGTTTCTCATGGTACGGCCGTGTGAGCTACTGCATTGCTGACGCTCTCATTTGTCTCCTAAACTTTTAGATTTTTCAAAAAACACATACAAATACATTCATTCATCAATAAATGATGACAGGAAAAGTCAAAGCAGATAAAAATACAGACATAGCATTTGCATCAGTGTCATAAGTAGAAACATTAAAATAATAAAACATAACCCTACTCAAGCTCAGACAATTTCAATTGTACGGAATTGATTTTTCTTCAGTGTATTCAAGAAAGGTCCCCATATCTTTGAATTTACTTTATGCAGGCCCAAAAAGTGAACACAAACAGTTTAATGTTACAGTCTGATTTAACTTTAGAGCTCCTACAAATGGCTGGGCTACATCTGGATGTTTCATATGCACTACCCTATATACAGAAGCAGTTCACTCCGATTTCTTAGATATTGTATACATTAAACACTAGAGGTAGAGCTTAAAGGCGCTGATTGCAAAGTCATCTGAAATTTTATTTTATTTTTTATTGTGCATGGCATTTTCCTATGTCTCACAAGAACAATATCATGCGGACGAGATGTGATCGTTTTGACGTGCTGAGGGTCGCTTTTCTCTGTTTTGGGACTGAATATCCTACTGGTACCTCTTGAGGTAAACAGTATGGCCCTATAGAAATAGCCGAACACAAGGAGCTTTAACTAATTAGCATAACTATGGAACTGCGTCACACCAACATGGCAACGTACAGAAAACATCGTGACTCTGCATCGACCTCTGAGAGTTTTGAGTCACAGGTATGTAATTTGTGGTTGACATTCACGAATAGATCCGTGAAACAAAAGACAAATATATCCTTTCTCCATTACTACTTTTGTGTTATCGTTTCTTTCTCTGGAAGATCAAAACATTAGGTGTATAACTCCATGCTCAGGCTCACCAATCCAAGACAAGTGCTGCAAATTCTTTGTCAAATTTTGCACCTGTTTCACTCTTCAGTTGATTCCAGTAGTTGATCTGTCCCTTCATGAAAATTCTTGTGGACCACATTTTGGTTTCCGTCGCTTTTCTCACGTGCTTTCTAGCTGAGTTGTTTTCATATTTTCCTTTTCTTTTCCATTGGCTTTTTAGCTGGTGGGAGAGCGGAGTCTGCCATGTTTGCCCACGCCAACTTGTTTTGGTTAAAAGTAGCTCAAACATGCCCCATGGTGGTCATGTGATATTGTTGCTCACTTGCTTTGGCAATCTCCCGAATCGTAAAATGCAGGACACATTTTATCTCGGCAAAACATTTACACAGAGGATACACGGTGTGTGCAGCAGCAGAACATCTTGAAACTCCAACAGCAATAGACATAGAACATTTTTGTCCAGAATCTTTAACTGCTTCATTTATAAATGAATTTAGATTTGCATTTATTGACTATAGCTTTGATATAAATCAGGAATATTATCATCTGCCTTTCTCATGGTTTGTTTTGGGAAGTCTTTTGAGAATTCAAGAAACTCTGACAGTCAGCAAGTACAGCTGCAAAGGACAGCTTTTCACTATCAGTGTCACAGAATTCAGAAGCAAATTCAGTGCAAACTGGAACAGCTTCTTCCTCTTGCCCCATCATAACCACCACTATGATAAGTGCAAATGGATGGAACATCAAACGTTTGCAATGGAACTCACGATTCCCATTGTGACTATTTCTACAGCATTAATGGACTGTGCAAAACGTATATTTACAAGAGGCATCCTGTGTAACAAATCTAGAATTCAATGGAATGTCCACCAGTACCACAAAAAAACCTGTGGCTGCCCTGACAGTGGCAGAGTCAATCTCTGTTCATGACCAGATATTTTCGAAGCATTCCATCAGAATTTCCTTGTTTTCATACACTGTAGACAGCACAGCTGCAAAAGTTATTGTGTACTGGACGAGCGTTGTGGGCATATCTTTTCTAGGCATCTTCTCCAGCACAGCTGTTCTCTTTGGAGAGCTACAGAAAAATGACATTTGAATAGGAGAAAAAGCATCTCAGTGGTGATATCAATCATGTGCATGTCCTGAACTTACTTTCTCATGCCATCTGTTGCTCCTCACATAACACTTGGTCCAGCACATGTTTGTGTTGTGTTCAGTCTATAACCATCTGCTTTTCTTATCAGGTTAACAAACTACATCTAATTGCTCTAAAAGCACTTTGGAAATAGAACTGGCATTCTTTTCACCATCACGCATCTCATCAGCCTCTGCTGAGAAAATCTGTTTTTCAAAATCTTGTGCTTCAGATGTTTTCAAATACTGAAATTTTTTAAATATATGGGCAATTTTGTCATTTTTCTCTTATGAGTTCTTTCAAATAAATCTTTTGTATTTCTAGAAATATTTTGAAATGTTTAAAAAAAACAAAAAAAAGAACTCTTGTATGTCTGTTTCGAGCAGCATAGTGGTGTAGTGGTTAGCACTGTCACCTCACAGCAAGAAGGTTCTGGGTTCAAGCTCAGTAGCCAACGGGGGCCTTTCTGTGTGGAGTTTGCATGTTCTCCCCGTGTCTGCATGGGTTACCTCCGGGTGCTCCGGTTTCCCCCAAAGACATGCAGGTTAGGCTAACTGGTGGCTCTAAATTGATTGTAGGTGTGAATGTGAATGGTTGCTTGTCTATGTGTCAGCCCTATGATGACCTGGCAACTTGTCCAGGGTGTACCCCACCTCTCGCCCATAGTCAGCTGGGATAGGCTCCAGCTTGCCTGCGACCCTGTAGAAGGATAAAGCGGCTAGAGATAATGAGATGAGATGAGAACTCTTGTATGTCTGTTTCGAGCAGCATGGTGGTGTAGTGGTTAGCACTGTCACCTCACAGCAAGAAGGTTCTGGGTTCAAGCTCAGTAGCCAACGGGGGCCTTTCTGTGTGGAGTTTGCATGTTCTCCCCGTGTCTGCATGGGTTTCCTCCGGGTGCTCCGGTTTCCCCCAAAGACATGCAGGTTAGGCTAACTGGTGGCTCTAAATTGATTGTAGGTGTGAATGTGAATGGTTGCTTGTCTATGTGTCAGCCCTATGATGACCTGGCAACTTGTCCAGGGTGTACCCCACCTCTCGCCCATAGTCAGCTGGGATAGGCTCCAGCTTGCCTGCGACCCTGTAGAAGGATAAAGCGGCTAGAGATAATGAGATGAGATGAGATGAGAACTCTTGTATGTCTGTTTCGAGCAGCATGGTGGTGTAGTGGTTAGCACTGTCACCTCACAGCAAGAAGGTTCTGGGTTCAAGCTCAGTAGCCAACGGGGGCCTTTCTGTGTGGAGTTTGCATGTTCTCCCCGTGTCTGCATGGGTTTCTTCCGGGTGCTCCGGTTTCCCCCAAAGACATGCAGGTTAGGCTAACTGGTGGCTCTAAATTGATTGTAGGTGTGAATGGTTGCTTGTCTATGTGTCAGCCCTATGATGACCTGGCAACTTGTCCAGGGTGTACCCCACCTCTCGCCCATAGTCAGCTGGGATAGGCTCCAGCTTGCCCACGACCCTGCACAGGATAAGCGATTATGGATAATGGATAGATAGATGGATGGATGTCTGTTTCTTAAAACGTGGTCCAGGGACCCCATGGGTTCATGAACCACAGCCAGGGGAGCCATCATTTTTTAGAAATTGTTACAATCGTGGAACTCACAACCCATTATTATCAAAGCTCAGAGTTATTATATTTATCCTGATTGACTGGTCCCTTAAAACTGAATGGCTTTAATCCAAAACTATTAGACAAAACAAGGCCTATAAATAATGCATACTAAATGTGACGCCTCACCGAATCCAGGGACACATGTCGGCCGAAACGAAGCCGAGATAATCGCAAAAGAAGCATTTTTTTTTTAAATTTGTGATTTTTGTTTTTTTTCCATCATGTGCAAGTTGAGATCTTGAAGAATGCAATCAGTATTTCAGATAATAGATTGTTTTGTTGGAAAAGCATACATTTTTTGTTGCAAATTGTCTCGTTTTTGTCATGACTGTAGCCTGCTGGGGGGTATGGGTAAATTACCATATGGGCCATTCACATGATGATTTAAGTCTTTTGTTTTTTTTTTTCGCGAATCAGCTGTAGGATACGAGCTGAGCTCGTGGCTACTTAAGCTGCATACAGGCATGTAATTTCACTATGGAATGAGCAAGCTAAACAGAGGCAGAGGAGCTGAAACACCGCAAAGCAAACAGACACGGTTTTTACATCGGAGATAACCATTTCTAGCAAAAAAACCCAACCAAAAGGAAGCTAGGATTACATTCCATCGGAGGCATTGATGT
Source organism: Neoarius graeffei (assembly GCF_027579695.1). Classification (NCBI taxonomy): domain Eukaryota; kingdom Metazoa; phylum Chordata; class Actinopteri; order Siluriformes; family Ariidae; genus Neoarius; species Neoarius graeffei. Next base: position 43,690,741 of record NC_083579.1, on the reverse strand, counting down.
GTGCAAGGTGACGTTTCTCTTTCTGATGGGGTAAGTTTATTAATCTAAGGCTGTGTGGTTATTTTTGCATGTAACGGAGAGTGTTGTGGTTTGGTTAAGCCTAGGTCACAACCGGACGTACGATTTTTTTGGCCGTGTGATTTTTGGCGTTTCCCAAATCGCTGCGTTTTTTTTTTTGTTCGTGGAGAAAGACGCGCGTTGGCCGTAAGTTTGTCTTGCAACCTGAAAAAAACGTAAGCACCCGTAGAGTTTGTTTGACATGACAAAGAACCTCTGCGGCCAGTCTGCGGCTCGAAAATCAGCACATCACACGCGCCCTCCATGCGTTTCTTGCATTTTTTGCATGTAGACCGGCCGTAGGAGCACGTACGGCCGGTTGTGACCGAGGCTTTACATGAAACTAGCGTTGTGTTAGTTGTGTCATCATCGTGCTATCTTTCTTACGGTGCGAGTAATTTTTCAACCACAAAACGTTAAAGTATACTTTAGGACTTATTTTTGTACTTCATAATTATTTTGAGCATACTTTGCATGGAAGGAAAACTGACGTGGTGATCTTTGTTTACATGAAAGTAGCATCGTGCTAGCTTGTAGGGGGTAGGGCTTTCCTTAATGTCATGCAAATGAGCAGCATTATGTGCCCGCCCTACACCCAGAGTAGCTGAGATGGAAAACTTTGAGGGCGATTTTCTCCCTTTTCTGTTTTAAGAGGTATACACTTTCAAAAGGCCACACATTCTTCAAATATTGTCAGATCTCCACATGGAAGGCATCATTGGAAAGCTTAGAAACTGTACTTTCTGAATCTGTCAATAGCTCAAAATGCTCCCGGGCAGACATGTGTCCCTGGATTCTGGATTTGGGCACAAATGTGTTCGGTCAGTGGAAATTTCAGGAATAAAAAAATAATAATAATAAAAAAAAAGCTTTAGGGTTCCAATAAATAACCAGATTATTATTGTGCACATTTATATAACGTGCATAATATATGAATAGTTGGATTATCTGTCCTGAGGTGGTGTGTAAAATGTATTTTAAACTTTATTTAAAAATAAACCGGCTGCATAAAATCTGACAAACAATAAATTATAGTATTGAACCATGTCTGAGAGAGGATGAATATTTCTGGTGTCCATATGAAATAGCTGTACATGTTATAAGACCTTATAGTAATTAACATCTTATAACATGTTTCGTCCCCCCCGAGTACATTGTGTCTTGACTGAAACTCTGCTATATTGTTCCATGTTGCTTGAAACTACAAGGCACAAAATTACTTAATAACCATTACATCAACTTTATGGTTTTTATTTATAGAACCCTACATCCCTATGGTAAGTTAAATGAGGACAATTATTTTGTTTCTTTTTTGGCTACTGTGGTACAACAACCCAAACCAGTAAAGTTGGGAAAGCCACTGTATGATTGTCCTTACCATGTGAAAATAATAAGCTTGCAACCAACATAGCTTGGCTCACCATATCTACATGCCTGTGTCTACGTCATAATGCAATAGTCAGTCTGCAATAGCCATGCTACGGCCTGAGTTGTCCAGGTTGTTGCATTACAAGTGTTGGTACAGTTCAGATGGTTTTATTAGCTCGGCAAGACCAAGAAGCTAATCTAAGCAATTAAGCTGCTGTACGTTTCTCAGTGTACAAGGTCCGCCTTTACTACAATCAGGAGAAACAGAGATATGGTGAGCTAATTTTTGGCTAGTGGAAGCTGTAGTCAGAAACTTGTAAATAAGAATTAAGTTTGATCATGAATAACTGAACAGGTAAGCAACTCTTTACCTGTCAGATTCTAGTCCTGGGTGGCAACAATGTTGAACAATTTACCCCATTAAACACTCATCAGATAACTACTAAGGTCTTCATGGGCTGTGTTCCTCCATGACCTGAGCCAGACACTCCTGTGCTAGTTGTAGTACTGCTGAACACTTACAAGTTGTTGCCCAGCATGGTAGTTTTCTTTGCTCCCAAATAGGTCATGATGGCAGGATCGGAATACTCATCACCTACCATGGTGGGCCCAGACTCCTGAAAACACACACAATTTGTCCACCATCACCATTTTCATCATTTCAACTGTTCTTTGGTGTGAAGTACATTAAGTGCATCAACAACAAAGTCGAAATGAAACTGAATTGGATGAATTCATTCGTTAATTCATCTTCAGTAGCCACTTTATCCTGGTCAGGGTTGTAGTAGATCAGGAGCCTATCCTGGGAAGAATATGAGGGGTGAGACTAACTTAACTATGCTCATGGGTCATTTCTCTTATTGTTTTTACCACTGATAAAATTTAGCCAAGGTTATAAATAAGGCAGAAGGCTTATCATGAATAACTGAACAGGTAAGCAACTTTGCATGGTGGTGCAGCATGTAGTGTTGCTGCATCAAAGCTCCAAGGTCCTCAGGTAGATCCTCAGCGTATGTTACCATCACAGTATTAGTGTGGAGTTTCTACATGTTCTCCACCTCTCAAAACATGCCTCTAGATGCAAGTGTGTGTGTGTGTGTGTGTGTGTGTGTGTGTGTGTGTGTGTGTGTGTGTGTGTGCGCGCACGCACACACATGGTGCCTTGTTATGTGTACAGTGACCCTGACCAGAACAAAATGCTTATTTTGTACCTTTAGTATGTATTATTTTTTACGTACTAACAAAAGGTACAAAGCTTTAAAAACAATTTAAAAGTACATAGCTGGACTGTGAGGACCATTACTCAAAAAGCTAATTAAAAGGTACACCACATGCACTTCTTGAGGTAAAAAGATACAGACTAAAGGTACAAAAGATTGTACCCTTGATGGGTACAGTCTTGTCCAAAAGTAATGAAACAGCAAGGCCAATTATTATTATTATTTTTTTGCTATACATTGAATGCATTTGGGTTTGAGATCAAAAGATGAATACGAGATGATAGATCAGAATTGCAGCTTTAATTTATTAATCTTTGCATCTTGGTATGTTAAACAACTTAGAACATGGCACCTTTTATCTGAACCCATCAATGTTTCAAGTGATCAAAAAATATTGGAACATGTGACCGATAGGTCTTGTTGCCCAAGTGTGCCCTGGCAGGCTACCTGTTTCAACAGTTAATAGCACCAAAGGTTTACTTTTGGTTTGAGCCCTGGGTTTCAGATGTGAAAACTACACTTGTTGTTAAGAAGGATAAATCAACGTGAAGAACAGAGAGCTGTCTGTAGGAGAAAAGCAAGCAATTTTGAAGCTGAGAAAAGAGGAAAAAACCAAACATACGTCGCACAATTGTAAATTCAAAGTCACTGTACAATCACATGGCATAGAAATGTTCTGGAATGAAGATTCACCTCTACCAAAGTGATGGAAAACCAAAAGTGTGGAGAAAGAAAGGATCTGCTTATGATTCAAAACATATGAGCTCACTGGTCAAGCACGGTGGAGGTCATGTCAGGGCTTGGGCTTGCATGGCTGCTTCTGAAACGGGCTCACCAATATTTATTGATTATCTAACTCATGATGGTAGAAGCAGACTGAATTCAGAAGTCTAAAGAAACATTCTGTCTGCCAATTTACAGAGAAATGCATCCAATCAAATTGGGAGGAACTTCATCATGCAGCAAGAAAATGACCCAAAACACACTGCCAACACAATTAAAGGACTTCATCAGGGGAAAAGAGTGGAAGGTTTCAGACTGAAGGGCAGCACAGTGGTGTAGTGGTTAGCACTGTCGCCTCACAGCAAGAAGGTCCTGGGTTCGAGCCCAGTGGCTGACCAGGGCCTTTCTGTGTGGGGTTTGCATGTTCTCCCCGTGTCTGCGTGGGTTTCCTCTGGGTGCTCCGGTTTCCCCCACAGTCCAAAGGCATGCAGGTTAGGCTAATTGGTGGCTCTAAATTGACCGTAGATGTGAATGTGAGTGTGAATGGTTGTTTGTCTCTATGTGTCAGCCCTGCGATGACCTGGCGACTTGTTCATGGTGTACCCCGCCTTTCGCCCGTAGTCAGCTGAGATAGGCTCCAGCTTGCCTGCGACCCTGCACAGGATAAGCGGCTACAGATAATGGATGGATGGTTTCAGACTGACCAAGTCAATCACCAGACCTTAACCCAATTAAGCATGCAGTTCACCTGGTGAAGAACAGCCTACCCCAAAACAAACAAACAACTGAAAGACACTGCAGTAAAAGCCTGGAAAAGCATCACAAAAGAAGAATACAGCAGTCCGATGATGTCAGTAGGTTGCCAGGTTGATGCAGTTATTGCAAATAAGGGATATGCAACTAATTATTAAGTGTTTACTTGACTTTCTGTTAATTTAATTTTTCTCACTTTAGATGGAGTGGCTGTTTAACACATCTAGATCTAAATTCACTCACTCACTCACTCACTCACTGCTGTCCTTGTCACCGGTGACAATTGGTAACCCTGTCGGCTTGTCGGTTGTGTCGTCTGCGGTGTCTGGCCTCAGCTCTTTCTGCAAGCTTAGTCTCAGCCAGTGCTTTGCCCGTCTTAAGATTTCCTTATATTTAGATAGATCTAAATATAAGGAAATGAAAGAAGACATTCTGATCCATCATTTCATTCGTCTTTTGATCTTAAACCCAAATGTTCTCACTTGTACAAAGCACACACAAATTTTTTTAGCATTACAATTTTATCTTTATATTGTATGGTTGGCTTGTTCTTTGGATTAAAAAAAAAAAATTAATAATAATAATAATAAATATATATATATATATATATATATATATATATATATATTTTTTATGTTGTACAGTGTGTTTTCCCCCGCATGTCTGATAACTTGCTGCTGTAACATAATTTCCCAGCTTGGGACCCATCCATCCATCCATTATCTGCAGCTGCTTATCCTGTCCTACAGGGTCGCAGGCAAGCTGGAGCCTATCCCAGCTGACTGTGGGCGAGAGGCGGGGTACACCCTGGACAAGTCGCCAGGTCATCGCAGGGCTGACACATAGACACAGACAACCATTCACACCTACAGTCAATTTGAGCCACCAATTAACCTAACCTGCATGTCTTTGGAGGAAACCAGAGCACCCAAAGGAAACCCACAGACACGGGGAGAACATACAAACTCCACACAGAAAGGCCCTCGTCGGCCCCGGGGCTCAAACCCAGGACCTTCTTGCTGTGAGGCGACAGTGCTAACCACTACACCACCGTGCCGCCTCCCAGCTTGGGATCAATAAAGTAAAATCAATCAATTAATCAATCAATAGCAAAACTAAAAGTATCAGCCTTGCTGTTCTAATACTTCCAGACGGATCGCATGTGTATAATTATACTGTTTCTAGAAACCATCACACAAACAGAAATCAATTCTGCCCTCTGATCACATCAATAGGCTGGAGTTTCAGAAACACACACTTTGATATTACTGGTAGATTATTAATAGCATTGTGTCTATAATTTGTTGAGATTTCATCATAACAACAAGGTAACAAAACAGCCATGTGCACAATATGCAGCAAAAAAAGAAGAAGATATAATTCTGTAATCTGCTTCATGAAGCAAAGTTTATTCCTCCCCTAAAAGAACAAACCGGAAGTTGGGTCTGATCAACAGTGGACAGTCCAGTAGATGGGAAGCAAGCTACAAGATAACCAGGCTGCTGTCACAAAATACCAACATGTCCTAAACACAATGAAAAATTACTAACTAATTCATGCAAAGTAAAGTAAGCAATTTTTAAATACATAAGTCGTTACTAAAGCATGTGTCTAAACAAGCCACAGTGCAACCTGTGTGTAAACTGGCACCTGTCCATCAGAGTCACAGACATCCCACATCATATCATATCATATCATATATCATATCATATCATATCATACACACCAGCCGGATCTGTGTGCTGATCAGAATGTAAGGCATCTTCGGTTTCCGATGCAGAGCTGTGTATATGAAGAGTTTCCCCAGAGGATTTCACTCACTGCTGCCCTGCAGAATTAGCGTTCACTCTTTCACACGGCGGAATGCGGAAACAACACCCACCGCTCCGGACCAATCAGAGAGCGAGGCTCAATCCGAGGTCATTTCCTATTGGACAGTCTATTATAAACTCCATGTAAAAAGTAGTGACTTAAGTGAGAAGCAGGAAGCCGTATAGGATTTAAAACTTTGACCTGTTGACATAAGAGCCATCCCACCGAATCGGTACCATTTCCATCCCTAGAAAATTATACGTATAAATGCACATAAAAATGTACTTTAAAATACATTTCCTTATTACGCAGAATGTCCTGCACATTGATCTGATTTCAAATTTAAGATATACACTACCGTTCAAAAGTTTGGGGTCCCTTTGAAACGTCCTTATTTTTGAAAGAAAAGCACTGTTCTTTTCAATGAAGATCACTTTAAACTAATCAGAAATCCACTCTATACATTGCTAATGTGCTAAATGACTATTCTAGCTGCAAATGTCTGGTTTTTGGTGCAATATCTCCATAGGTGTATAGCGGCCCATTTCCAGCAACTCTCACTCCAGTGTTCTAATGGTACAATGTGTTTGCTCATTGCCTCAGAAGGCTAATGGATGATTAGAAAACCCTTGTACAATCATGTTAGCACAGCTGAAAACAGTTGAGCTCTTTAGAGAAGCTATAAAACTGACCTTCCTTTGAGCAGATTGAGTTTCTGGAGCATCACATTTGTGGGGTCGATTAAATGCTCAAAATGGCCAGAAAAATGTCTCGACTATATTTTCTATTCATTTTACAACTTATGGTGGTAAATAAAAGTGTGACTTTTCATGGAAAACACAAAATTGTCTGGGTGACCCCAAACTTTTGAACGGTAGTGTATAGTTGTAAGGATTAATAAAAACGACCTAAAACACTGAAAAATAGCATGTGTTACCTGTCCCCGCACTCTAACTTTTACTTAACTATGAAATATTATGATTAAAATCCTTCAAAAACAGTATTTCTTTTGCACTGTTGTGTGACTCCATATCCTATCCACGGTTTAAATATTTTTCTTTTCATAAGAAATCCACAATATCTTAGTTAAAATACACATTTTAGTCGTGTCCCTGGTCAGTCCTGTTACCCAAACATATTACCCCATCTGACAAATTTGGAACATTCCATAAACCACATGCTCAACAGGAAGTTACATCAGTTGTGTCTTCTGAAGGCTATGGGAAGACCAAAAGTTAGTTCTCTCATTTACTTTTCTGTATATTTGATGATTTTTTAACTTTGACTGATAAGGTCAATGTCAACATACTGTCCTGTTACTTAAATTATTTCTTAGATGATATTTATTTATTTTAAAAATACAGATTTTTGGTAAATCACTAGAATGTGCTAAGTGTGGTCATGCTATTAGCGATGACGCCATGTGGCTTAATTCCATGTATTAGCTAATCCTAGGCTGAAAAATGCAGTCCTGTTACTTTCAGAATTTTGGTAACAGGACTGAAAAAATGCAGCCATCTTTGACTTCCAAACCTTGTAACATAGCCTGAGGTTGACCAATACACATTTTGAATAGTTAAATATGTGTGCTATTATAATCAGTGTTGAAAAGATGTAACAAATTAAGTTTAATTTGGGAGTGGTACAACAAGCAAATGGCACCCATTCGGTGGAATGTCCCATAACATGTTTCAAATCACATCATTATTTAATTCTTTTACCTCATTATTAGCCCTAAATTTCCCCTTTCCCAAGTTTTTTTTTTTAATGTCTTGCAGGGCTGAAACACAGAAATGGATAAGGTAGACTGACTCAGATTTTTCAGGTTTAGGTCATAAAAAAACTTTTCCCTGACACCTGCATCTCCCATAACCCAGTACAGAACAGAACAGGACGGAACCGTCACGTATTTTAATGTGGTGTCTTTAATTTTCTTCCGGGTTTTTATACGCTGTTCCGTTCCAAAGTGTTCTGTCTTGCCATACCATTTTTGTGACATTTATTTACCGTACATAATGTATATCCATCCATCCATCCATTATCTGTAGCCACTTATCCTGTTCTACAGGGTCGCAGGCAAGCTGGAGCCTATCCCAGCTGACTATGGGCGAGAGGCGGGGAACACCTTGGACAAGTCACCAGGTCATCACAGGACTAACACAGAGACAAACAACAATTCACACTCACATTCACACCTACGGTCAATTTAGAGCCACCAATTAGCCTAACCTGCATGTCTTTGGACTGTGGGGGAAACCGGAGCACCCAGAGGAAACCCACACAGACATGGGGAGAACATGCAAACTCCACACAGAAAGGCCCTCGCCAGCCGCTGGGCTTGAACCCAGGACCTTCTTGCTGTGAGGCGACAGTGCTAACCACTACACCACCGTGCCGCCATGTTTTACATTCATAGCACATTAAATACAAATCTGAATCTTCTGGTAACTTACAACTACAGTAAAGCCTTTCTACATGAATGGTTCTATATCAGTTTTCTCAACAATTTTATGTGGGAACATGGTAAAGAGTTTGTTTTACATACAAGTATGTAAGTGCTCTCTCATGACCCTAACATCATACTCGACAGTACATGGGTCAATGCCATGTAAAATACTGACACAGTTTGCTATGGCAAATACACCACAGGAATTAGTATCAGGTTGGGATTAAACATCTACAAATTTCAAAACTAGTGACACTGATGACACTGGTCTTGCAAACCGAGCCACACTTCTTAAACATGTTAACCTGAGATAGTTGCCTCCTCCACTGTCTAACACATCAACATCTCCATCATGACAGTTAAAAGTGGAGACAACTATCCAGTGAGAACCCATCCCAACAGGATGGCGCTCGTTCTGCCACACGGGATTTCTTTGTGACGTCACGCCGAGGTATATTCCGGAATTGGAGTTCCGGGCTTTTAGAGTTCAGGGCTTTTAGATCAATTTTGATTGAAAATATCATGAATATAATGTTAATACAATGTGACGGGATATAATAATACTGGATAATCAAAGAATACATGACAGTGATACGTGTGAGTACAAGATGTTAAGTACGAAACCCCTGAATATTTAGAAAATGTAACGTTATTGTAATGTACCGTCTCGTTCTGGTTCATACTTTCCATACCGGGTTATGGGAGACATCCTGATTATTATATTATGATCCAATTATTTTTGTTTCGTGGACCGAAAGCTACTGAAGTCAAATCACAGACTTCCAATTTTATTAGTTTTTTTTTGTTAATAGAACAATTAATGAATTTAGGGCCACATGGCCCTAAATTCTCTGCTATTTTTTCCTGCTTCACCATGACCCAATTCAAGATACTATGTCATGCATCACATGGTGGGCTTTCCCCATTCGCGCAAGGCATTGTGGGATACAAATTTGAAACAGGAGAGGAAAATGGAGGACGCGAATAAAACATGAAAGACCGACTACAGTAACGGAAAGTGAGAAGAAAAGACGTTATGTTGTGAAGGAAAGGAAAGGAAACGCAGGACCAAGCTAATAAATATCGGCGGTCAGTGAGCACCTCGGTGTGATCAGCTGTTCGTTTAGCGACAGAATGATGTAACTGTCAGTGCACGGTCAAGGTAAACTTGTAGATGGCAGTAATGCAACACTGAATGCCAGCTGCCGAAAAACCCAAGAGAAGAAGAAGATGACGCCGAAAGGTAAACCTGCACACATGCGCATGCTGGACTTCCTCTGTCTGCTTGCCTGCATGAAGCAAGTGATTTAATGCACATTATTTGCTCAGGAATTCCCTCAAATTAAATAACTTCCTAGCCACAGGATGATCTGTTTTTTAATTAATTTATTTTTATTTTTTATAGATATTACAGAAATAAACATATATCATAATGACCAAATTTCAGAGTGAGCTAAATTTCACTGGTTTTATGAAATAAAAAGGCTGTCTACTTTTAACAAATGAAATGAAGTTGACCACCTGTGATGACCTGGCGACTTGTCCAGGGTGTACCCCGCCTTTTGCCCGTAGTCAGCTGGGATAGGCTCCAGCTTACCTGCGACCCTGTAGAACAGGATAAAGGGGCTACAGATAATGAGATGAGATGAGATGAAGTTGACCAGACAAAACATGAAATATCTTGGGTTCATACTGTCTGCAATGAAATATAAGTCAAATTTAGAAACCATTGCTTTTTTTGCATTTCACATAGCATCCTAGCTTTTTCTGATTTGGGGTTGTACTTTTAAATAATATTGGCTGGCTTTTTTCGTGGTATATCAGATATATTCCATTCAGCTAGCATGATAGTGAACGAGTCGAACACGAGTTCAGTATAATGCTAGCTGAATAGAATATATCTAACTGATATACCACGAAAAAAAGCCAGCCAATATTATTATTATTATTATGATGATGATGATGATGATGATGATGATGATTATTATTATTATTCATGGGCGGCACGGTGGTGTAGTGGTTAGCGCTGTCACCTCACAGCAAAAAGGTCTGTGTTCGAGCCCCGTGGCTGGCGAGGGCCTTTCTGTGTGGAGTTTGCATGTTCTCCCCGTGTCCGCGTGGGTTTCCTCCGGGTGCTCCGGTTTCCCCCACAGTCCAAAGACATGCAGGTTAGGTTAACTGGTGACTCTAAATTGACCGTAGGTGTGAATGTGAGTGTGAATGGTTGTCTGTGTCTATGTGTCAGCCCTGTGATGACCTGGTGACTTGTCTAGGGTGTACCCTGCCTTTCGCCCGTAGTCAGCTGGGATAGGCTCCAGCTTGCCTGCGACCCTGTAGAAGGATAAAGCGGCTAGAGATAATGAGATGAGATGAGATTCCTTTCGGGTGTTCAACGCGTCTTTATCTTTCAAAATTCTCTCGAAATCTTCCGTATTTAACAAAGCAAACCTGGTGGCCATGTTTGTTTACAAATTGTCACAGTCACTCACGAACATGGAAGTTTTACATCTCCGATGTGTAACGTCATGTTGTCTTTACAACCATGCAATATCGTAAACCATATTCAACGCTCATTCTCCATTGGGTAGAGTGATGTAATACATGTAGGATAAGCAATATGCTAACAATATTGCATGCTATCAAACCAAATGAATGAAACCCGCTAGAAGGGAATAGAATACATGTTTTTATTCCATCGAAAAAGTGTCCTGTATGTATAATGATTATTGTTATTAGCCACTGGTGCAATATTTATTACTTGATTATTTTTTATTCTTATGTTGTAATTTTTGAGCAATCTCTAGCACAAAAATTTCCTTCTGGATGAAAAAAGTAAAGATCTTAGACAAGATCAAGTATCTTATCTTATCTTATCTTATCTTATCTTATCTTATCTTATCTTATCTTATCTTATCTTATCTTATCTTATTAGGTTTAGCTGACGTGGAGTGTCTGCCATAGAAGTCCCTGTGAATGAGCTATTATTATATAAACAATAATTAGAATAAGTGCATTAATTAAACCTACAGAAAGTTACTTTGGGATTTTTAAACCTTTATTCGTTACATGTACTTTAGAGCAAAGTGAAATTTCTGCCCTGCATTTAACCCATCTGGGGATGTGAGAGCAGTGGGCAGCTGTGCTGCAGCAGGGAGCAGTTGGGGTTAGGTACCCTGCTCAAGAACACTTCAGCCATTCCTGCTGATCCAGGGAATCGAACTGGCAACTTTTTGGTCACAAATCTGCTTTCAAACCTTTAGGCCATGGCTTCCCCATATTTCATTGCATAAAATCAACACCTTCTGACCAGTCAAATTTGAGAATTCAGCAGCATTGTGATAGAAGTACATTGTATTTGCTTGTTTGTTTCTGGCTTTAATTTTTGCCTTGCCTTTTGATTTTCTGTTTAGTCATGCCCAGGTAATAGGTGTTTGCAGACTACAGTATTTGTTTGCAATGGGTGTTGAGTATTGCGTAGCCCTTTTTAAAACAGAACAGTCTGTTTTAATAAAACATGGTGTATTCGCTCCTTGTGCCCAATTCTCTCTGGATAGTTTCTATTTCTACCCTGACTAGGATAAAGCAGTTTCTGGAGATGAATGAATGAATGAATATAATTGCATCCCCCTCTGCACTCAAAAAAACCAACATGGGTGTCTGTTACATGAACCTAAGTCTAACATGTACTGTAATGGTTGACATTTAGGTCACTCAACAAAATTGTTTCTGGCTAAGTTAACGCATTTTACTTGGGTGGAAATACATTCCATAATTTTATTACATTCACCGAGCAAGTTATTTTTTTGAGTGTGTGCCTAAAAATGAGGCTTCCTTTCTGAATTATTATACACTCAGAAATATGTAATAATTTGTTTGTAATAATTAATGTTAAAAATGCACTGAGCTCCTAATTACAGATTTATTTAAAGAACATATTTCCACTTTTCAAATATTATTATTAAAATATATATTACATATCAAAGTTTTGCCTAATTCTTGGCGCCACAGAACATTTTATTCTTGAACTGTCCATTCACAAAATAGTTTTGAATAAAAGTCTAAATTCAGAGGACTCAAATCAAATAATGAATACAAGTTAATAAAGTATAGAATACAAGTAATGCAGTAATAGATCAGAAAAAAACTGGTTGCACTGTGATCTACAAACTCACTAATATTTTACTATTATGTTAAATGTACTGTAGTTGAATCTAATCAATAAGGATTTTGGATTACTGACACAAAATTTTGTGCATTGGAAATATGAAAGCCAGACATCATGCTGTAAATTTTACATTAGTATGTGACCACTTGGCTCATGACATGACCAATTATTGTGTTGAATTTTTATTTACATTCAACCTGTGCCAGTTCGCAAGTATCTGAATTAGATTAATTCAAATTGCTACCACATTTCGTATGTGGTCTTACAAGGCATTATACTAACAAGAAAAATCTGTAGTGTACACATGTTGAGGGATAGTATGATAAGAACTACTTTGGTTTAGGTGTGAAAAGCAGCGGTGGGCTTTCAGTCTTTGATTTCCTAAGGACTCAATCTTCAGTCCTGGTGGCTGGCTTTTTAATTTCCTCTTGGGAAAATGGCTAATTTCCTCCTTGGAGCTGATCTAATCACTCTAAAATGAGCTCAGGGCTTCTGGGTAAGTCGAAAAAAAAAAAAAAGAGACCCCAACTGAACAACAGAAGTGAGCTTGATAAAATCAGCAATATGGCTGTGGTGCCAGCAGGAGAAATAAATCATCTGTTGGCTGTTTCATACCCTAATGGGAAAAGAAACTTGTGCACAAGGCTTACTTTTTCAGTCAGGTCTGATTGCTTTTGTGGTCATATATTTTTTTTCATATAGTATAGTATAGTTTAATTTCGGTCATTTTAAGCACATCACAAGATATGTACAATACTTTCATTTGATCAGTGGAATTCTGACCAAAAAGGTATAGGCTGAAGCCTTGGCTTATTGCGCCTACCCTTTTTACATTTCACTTATATATCAAAAGTAAGTAATGAAGACAAAAGGAAAAAAAATGAGAACGTGAAAACAAAACGACAGATACAGTTATAATAATTTACATTTACAGAAAAAAGAAAGAAAAACAAAACCAAAAGAACTTAACAAGACCTCACGAGGTATCATCTTCCACTGTATGCTATTATTTTTATACTAAAATTTATTCAACATTCTAACTTCAAATCAAATCAAATCATCAACCACTGAATCCATTTACATGAATATGCAACGAAATATTTTGTATATTTTTGGACCTTTTTTTGGTCTGGGTTTTGTCTAATCACTTGCTCAGTCACACGAAAAGACAACCATGTTGGCCTCTTTGTTCTAGAGCACCTTTTCATTCACGATTTAGCTTTTGCATGAAAACAACATAAAGACAGAGAGCAAAAACCACATGGTGCATCACATAAACTGCAGTTAAACTACAGCACCTGGCAGCTCTGAGGAGACTCAGACTCAGGCACCAACCATGCACAAATATACAAAAGTCATGAGCAGAACAATCCCCCTCATCCACAACAGTAGCAGCAGAACACACAGAATTTATAATCTGAAACAAAATGGAGAACAAACACATTGAGGAATGTTTAGGCGCTGTGCTCTACTTACTGTGTCCTTCAGACCAAGACTGGCCAAACCAGAAATAGAAACATTCCAAGATGTGTACTCTTCTTGTGAATTTCTTTGTCAGAGTTACAACCCCAATTCCAAAAAAGTTGGGACACTGTGTAAAACAAATAAAAACAGACTGTGAAGATTTGCAAATCATAGAAACCCTATATTTAATTGAAAACAGTACAAAGACAAAATATCAAATATTGAAACTGAGAAATTTTATTGTTTTTTGAAAAATATATGCTTATTTTGAATTTGATGTCAGCAACACGTTCCAGAAAATTTGGGACAGGGCAACAAAAGACTGAAGAAGTTGTACTATGTTAACATAATTTGGTTAATTGGGAACATGATTGGGTATAAAAAGAGCATCCCAGAGAGGCAGAGTCTCTCAGAAGTAAAGATGGGGATGGGTTCACCACTCTGTGAAAGACTGTGTGGACAAACAGTGCAACAATTTAAGAATAACATTCTCAGTGTAAAATTGCAAAGAATTTGGGGATCACATAATCTATGGTACATAATATCATTAAAAGATTCAGAGAATCTGGAGAAATCTCTGTATGCAAGAGACAAGGCTGAAAACTGACATTGGATGCCTGTGATCTTCAGGCCCTCAGGCGACACTGCATTAAAAGCAGACACATGTCTGGAGTGGAAATCACCATATGGGCTCAGGAACACTTCAGAAAACCATCATCTGTGAAAGCAGTTCATTACTGCATTCACAAATGCAAGTTAAAGCCAGATATAAACAATATCCAGAAACACCGCCACCTTTTCTGGGCCCAAGTTCTTTTACAATGGATGGAGGTGAAGTGGAAAATTGTCCCGAGGTCTGATGAATCAAAATGGTCTTCCAGGCTAAAGAGGAGAGGGACCATCCAGCTTGCTATTACTGCACAGTTTAAAAGCCAGCATTTGTGATGGTATGAGGGTGCATTAGTGCACATGGCATGGGTAGCCTGTACATCTGGGAAGACATCATTTATGCTGAATGATATATACGGTATGTGTTTCAGAGCAATATGCTGTCCATACAGACAAAATCTTTTTCAGGGAAGGCCTTCCTTCTTTCAGCAAGACAAAACCAAACCGCTTTCTGCATATATTAAAACTGCATGGCTCCGTAGTAAAAGAGTCCGGGTGCTAAACTGGCCTGCCTGCAGTCCAGATCTGTCTCCCATTTAAAACATTTGGTGCATTATGAAGCGCAAAATAGGACAAAGGAGACCCTGAACCGTTGAGTGACTGAAATTGTATATCAGGCAAGAATGGGAAAACATTTCTCTTTCAAAACTACAGCAATTGGTCTCCTTAGTTCCCAAACGTTTACAGAGTGTTCTTAAAAGTAGTGGTGATGCAACACAGTGGTAAACATGCCCCTGTCACAACTTTTCTGAAATTTGTTGCTGATATTAAATTCAAAACAAGCATATATTTTTCAAAAAACAATAAAATTTCTCCGTTTCAACATTTGATATGTTGTCTTTGTACTATTTTCAATGAAATATACAGTGGTGCTTGAAAATTTGTGAACCCTTTAAAATTTTCTACAATTCTGCATAAATATGACCTAAAACATCATCAGATTTTCACACAAGTCCTAAAAATAGATAAAGAAAACCCAGTTAAACAAATGAGACAAAAATATTATACTTGGTCATTTATTTATTGAGGAAAATGATCCAATATTACATATCTGTGAGTGGCAAAAGTATGTGAACCTCTCGGATTAGCAGTTAATTTGAAGGTGAAATTAGAGTCAGGTGTTTTCAATCAATGGGATGACAATCAGGTGTGAGTGGGCACCCTGTTTTATTTAAAGAACAGGGATCTATCAAAGTCTGATCTTCACAACACGTTTGTGGAAGTGTATCATGGCACGAACAAAGGAGATTTCTGATGACCTTAGAAAAAGTGTTGTTGATGCTCATCAGGCTGGAAAAGGTTACAAAACCATCTCTAACGAGTTTGGACTCCACCAATCCACAGTCAGACAGATTGTGTACAAATGGAGTAAATTCAAGACCATTGTTACCCTCCCCAGGAGTGGTCGACCAACAAAGATCACTCCAAGATCAAAGCATGTAATAGTTGGTGAGGTCACAAAGGACCCCAGGGCAACTTCTAAGCAACTGAAGGTCTCTCTCACATTGGCTAATGTTAAAGTTCATGAGTCCACCATCAGGAGAACACTGAACAACAATGGTGTGCATGGCAGGGTTGCAAAGAGAAAGCCACTGCTCTTCAAAAAGAACATTGCTGCTCGTCTGCAGTTTGCTAAAGATCACATGGACAAGCCAGAAGGCTATTGGAAAAATGTTTTGTGGACAGATGAGACCAAAATAGAACTTTTTGGTTTAAATGAGAAGTGTTATGTTTGGAGAAAGGAAAACACTGCATTCCAGCATAAGAACCTTATCCCATCTATGAAACATGGTGGTGGTAGTATCATGGTTCGGGCCTGCTTTGCTGCATCTGGGCCAGGACGGCTTGCCATCATTGATGGAACAATGAATTCTGAATTATACCAGCGAATTCTAAAGGAAAATGTCAGGACATCTGCCCATGAACTGAATCTCAAGAGAAGGTGGGTCATGCAGCAAGACAACGAACCTAAGGACACAAGTCGTTCCTCCAAAGAATGGTTAAAGAAGAATAAAGTGAATGTTTTGGAATGGCCAAGTCAAAGTCCTGACCTTAATCCAATCGAAATGTTGTGGAAGGACCTGAAGCGAGCAGTTCGTGTGAGGAAACCCACCAACATCCCAGAGTTGAAGCTGTTCTGTACGGAGGAATGGGCTAAAATTCCTCCAAGCCGGTGTGGAGGACTGATCAACAGTTACCGGAAACGTTTAGTTGCAGTTGTTGCTGTGCAAGGGGGTCACACCAGATACTGAAAGCAAAGGTTCACATACTTTTGCCACTCACAGATATGTAATATTGGATCATTTTCCTCAATAAATAAATGACCAAGTTTCATATTTTTGTTTAACTGGGTTCTCTTTATCTACTTTTAGGACTTGTGTGAAAATCTGATGATGTTTTAGGTCATATTTATGCAGAAATATAGAAAATCCTAAAGGGTTCACAAACTTTCAAGCACCACTGTAGTGTTTCCATGATTTGCAAATCTTCACATTCTGTTTTTATTTATGTTTTACACAGTGTCCCAACTTTTTTGGAATTGGGGTTGTACAGTATATTCATGGGCAAGATAGCCTCACTATTGTAAAATAATACAAATTGTATGACAAGTAACTCAGTAATAATTGTTAGAGCAAAACTCATATTCACAAGTCAGTTATCTTTGTATCAGCAGACATCTCACAACAGCTTTCTACACAGAAACTCTGACAAAGCTGTTTGACTCCAACTAACATTAATTACCACTGAGCTGACATTGAAATGGAAATGTTGGTGCATGTGTGTGCTCGCATTTTAACCAATCCACTTTAGCCCTGTACAATTTAATGGTGCAAGTCAGTCTGTCCTGTTATGTTATATTAACGTGTCATGCCTTTTTATTATTTTTTGTGATTGTAAGTGAAACTTGAACTCTGTAAAACTCCATTCACATCTCACCCTGTGAATTAATAATTTACAACAATGATCTGAGGATGGCATGGTGCCACAGTGGATAGTGTCAGTGATCCTGGTTAGTCCTCAGCTCAGATTGCTTGAATTTCTGTGCATATTCTCCATGTATCCATTTTGCTTTCTTTCAGTTTCTCTAGTTTCTTTTCACCTCCAAAAAACACAACACTATTCTGCTCCTGAGTGCAACCCAAAAGCATTCACTCTACTATCCAGAGATTGCAAAGTTTGAATTCTGAAAATGCCACAGCCACCCATGACCGAAAGTCCAAGAGAGCAATATTGACCATGTTCTCTGGGCGGAAGAGATACCATACTCTCTTTCCCCTGTCAATCACAATGACTCATGAATCACTGGCATCCAGAGCATTTTTTAAGGATTTTCCTACTAGGAGACCAACTGGTCTGGGCAATACAATCACAGGCCCCAGAGTCCATGCGGCTGCACCGCTGCGGCATATTCTGTGATGCAAAGTGGTTCACCAATCACCACACAGACAAACACACTACAGTGACTACACAGCTATCAAGAGCAATTACCAAGCACAAATGTTATGTCAAAGACACTCAAAGTTACACAGTAATGACATCGGATTCTGACATCAGCCATCTCAGTAACCAAATTTTAGTTTTGCTTTTCTTAACCAACATGATCTTGTGTGTATATCTTATAACATAGATCTTCGTTTTCCTTGTTAAATGTATACTTACATGGTACTTGGTTAATTAATTGCAACTGATTGAACCAAATGATAAGACATAACTTGGTTTAAAATTTGGCCTCCCAGTGAAGCTGGTTTGACATTGACTAGGAGACCAAATCTGGCCACTGGGAGACCATTTGGTCTCCCAGTAACTATGTTAAAAAATGCTCTGCTGGCATCTGTGAACTCATGAATGTGGAAGAGGGCAGGTAGCACTCTTAGATTCACAACATAACCTTATGTTAAATTGCACTTACGGTAGGTATGAATAAGTGTGTGAATGTACATGGGGTCTTACAAAGTACTGGCGACCCTTGCATGGATGGGTGTATTGCACCCAGTGTTCCAAGCATAGGTTCTATGTCCACACAGTGATAAAATGATTACTGAAGATGAATGAATGATGAACAATGTTCTGACTGTGGAATCTCTACAGAGCAGCATCTATATGATCTACGGTACATGATGCTGCTAGCATCTGTATCATGACACTCATTATACCAATATGGAGAACCAGAATAAACACAAATTATTTTATCTGCATTCACTGGATATGAGCAATCACACACTCTGATTGGCTACACTACTACTAGGATATCAGCCCATATACTGTGAGTAGAGAAAAACAAAATGGCGGCTCTGTTATCAAGTATTTAAAAGAAACAGAAATAGCTAAAAGAGTATAGTCATCTCCGCCCCAAACAAACAAACAAACAAACAAACAAACAAACAAACAAACAAACAAACAAACAAACAAACAAACCCTCCTGTTCCACACTCCAGCCCAGTCGGTGGTGGTAATGCACCTTTAAGTTGGTTTGCCAACTGCCAAAAACCCTAAAGAAGAAGAAGAACAAAATGGTGGCGCACGTTGCTGAACCAACCAAGTACGAAATAAAAACTCTACTTGAAAACAAAACCCCAAAACACACACACAAAAAAGCAACAAAATATGGAATAAAAGTATTTGATGGTAAGAACATCTTTTTATTTTTCAAGAATTACTATTATCGCATTTTTCACAAATTGCTGCTGTCATTTCACTGCTTTGTTTATATTCTAAGCAGAAATTATTTTGTTGGATGTTTTGTATAGTTTTTATTTATCAAACTTGCAAAAAATACAAATAAAAATGCTCTGTTTCTCAAAATCCAGTGAATGTGGATATAATAAAACAGTTATTCCACTCAATCTCGTTGTACATGGCTTATAGCCAACTCGGTGCTACACGCCTCGCCGGCTATCAGCTCATGTACGACTCAATTTCTTGGAATAACTGTTAATTATGGTGTTTTTTTAATGATATGAGCCATATTCTCTTATATCACATGTCACTATGTGTAATTATAGTTGACAAAACTTTGAAACCAGCTTCATATTCTATTAACACCTAGACATTAGTTGATAAAAATGAAGCATGCTCTTGTGTCAACGATGCTGGAACACAAATGGTGTGGATTGCACACTTGTGGATGGCAGATGTGCTGTAGGCATGTTGCTTTGAGGGTGAATTGTAGGTTAGCAGCCAGCTTATCAGAGTTCATGTACTGTAACAGTGCACAGACTTGCTGTTTCAAGCCAAGAACAAGAACATCCCCAGACAATGACAAATGTTAACCTTGCTCAAAGGAAAAGAGGTGCAGCAGAAATAAAAAGCCCATAATACATCAGTAGAGTGTACTGTAATGTGTCAAGTTTGATAAACAAGGTCCTGATAAATGTATATCTTACATCATGTGCAGGCAGCTGGTTGTAGCTTTGGCTGCATATCAAGGGCTTTGGAAATTTGCTAAGAAATGCTTGTTTCCTCTCTCATGATTTGTTTTCCTTGTGGGTTTTGCTTTATTTAACTTCTTGTTGGTTTGCCACATCAGCAGATACATATTGCAATGAGAAAGTTTTAATCATATTATTGGCAGCATTTGATTGAGGATGTTGAAGAGATGAAATCCAAAAGCCACACTGACCTCAAAACGTGAACGCAATGTCAGACGGTGTTTAAAGAATGGATGGGGAATCAGGAGAAGAAACAGATGCTATGGGCACCCTGCCATCTCAGTACAAGCTGGGAACATAAACACAGAGCATCTTGCTCACTGGTTAAGGAACAGTATTTCTTTTTAACTCCCTTTTGATAGAGGGGAATATAGAATGAGGTGAGATCTGTATTGATGGTAGGAAACATAACCTCAGACTATCATTTACATTAATGTCCAATCTCAGACCTGAGGATGTATCTGATTTCACATTATTTAGAATGTTCTGTGATCACAGGTTCTTGCTTAGGGTCTGTGTATAGGTTAGTAATTTATGGTGTAAAAGTATTCTTCGCGTCAATGGTTTAAATATATAAATATAATTACTGAATTGTGAAAGTTTTGGGGTTATTGCAAATAGCTGGAAATATATTATGTTTTTATTTTAGCCAATTCATTGAAGCTTGTTCTTGTCAACCTTCGACTTTTTTACTTTAGATCAAGGGTGTCAAACAAATTTTAGGTAACGGGCCACATTACACTTAGTCCAGTATCATGTAAACTGGCCAAAAATTGTTGAGTGAACAATAATATATCAACAACACTACTTAAATTACCTTTTCCTCCTCTTATTTGAAAGATATATTCTGAATGCACAAACAGACTGAACACACACTCGCAGGCCACTTTAATAGGAACACCTATACCCCTGCACATTCATGTAATTCTCCAATCAGCCAATCATGTGGCAGCAGCGTAAAGCATAATATCATGCAGATACAGGTCAAGAGATTCAGGTAATGTTCACATCAATGGAGAAAATGTCATCTGCTACAACAGCAAGACCACATCTGGTTCTACTTCTGTCAGCCAAGAACAAATATCTTAGGCTCACTGAAACTGGACAGTTGAAGAATGGCTGGTCATTTTTCCAATTTGAAACTTTACACCTGTATGTCTGTGCTCATTATGCTTTTGCCTCCTGATTGGTTAACTGGATAATTGCATAATTGAGCAGGGATACAGGTGTTCCTAATAAAATTGACCCATGAAAAACTATTTACAAACAGAAAACATAAAAGTTATGATTGTATAAATATTCATCCCCTTGCTGTTATATCCCATAAATTATTTCTGATGTAACCAGTTACCATCAAAAGTCAAATTATTAGTTGAATGGAGCTCACCTGTGTGAAATTAAAGTGTCATGTGATCTCAGTATAAATACAGCTGTTCCTTGAAAGCCCTAGAATTTGCTCTATTTTGTTCTCTAATGGGGGCGGCACGGTGGTGTAGTGGTTAGCGCTGTCGCCTCACAGCAAGAAGGTCCTGGGTTCGAGCCCCGGGGCCGGCGAGGGCCTTTCTGTGCGGAGTTTGCATGTTCTCCCCGTGTCCGCGTGGGTTTCCTCCGGGTGCTCCGGTTTCCCCCACAGTCCAAAGACATGCAGGTTAGGTTAACTGGTGACTCTAAATTGACCGTAGGTGTGAATGTGAGTGTGAATGGTTGTCTGTGTCTATGTGTCAGCCCTGTGATGACCTGGCGACTTGTCCAGGGTGTACCCCGCCTTTCGCCCGTAGTCAGCTGGGATAGGCTCCAGCTTGCCTGCGACCCTGTAGAAGGATAAAGCGGCTAGAGATAATGTGATGTGTGATGTGTGTTCTCTAATGGAATAACAGAGACTAGCTATTTGCCCCCCAAGCCAATTCACAAAATGGTTTTATATATTTCACCTTGATTTTTAAATTCATTTGTGAACTGGATTAGAACCTTCATCTGTCTCGGCCCACAGGTTGTGTTTATCCAAAGCGGGGGTGCCAGAGTTGTGTTGGAGACAGGATACTTGATGAAATATTCAGTAATATGTGTGATGAGGATGCAGAAAATAAAACACATACTAAGTTTAAAGTAATTTAAACTAATTTAAAGTAATTTTAATAAGTTTTAAAGTAATTTAAACATGTATTCTGCATGTGCATCATTGATGCACATGCAGAATACATGTGCATCAGTGAGAATGGAGATGAGAGTGTAGTGAAGATGCAAGGAGTAGACGTAAAGAAAGTTGGTGAATTCAAGTACCTGGGGTCAACTGTGCAGGAAAATGGGGGCTGCGATAGTGAGGTAAGAAAGGGAGTGCAGGCAGGGTGGAGCAGTTGGAGAAGGATTTCGGGAGTCATTTGTGATAGGAAAGTCCCAGCAAAAGTGAAAGGTAAGATGTATAAGACAGTAGTGAGACCAGCTGTGATGTATGGATTGAAGACCGTACCCTTAACGAAGAGACAGGAGGCAAAATTGGAGGTAGCAGAGTGAGGATGTTAAGGTTTGTGATGGGAGTGACAAGGTTGGACAGGATAAGGAACGAGCACATCAGAGGGACAGCACATGTGGAGAGCTTGGGAATTAAGCTAAGAGAGATGAGACTGAGATGGTATGGGCACATCCTGAGAAGAGATGCAGAGCATGTCGGAAGGAGAATGTTGAGGATGGAGCTGCCAGGCACGGGCGCAGATAGAGGGGGGGACGGGGGGGATTCGTCCCACCCAGATTTAAATTCACCTCGTTCGGTCCCCCCCACTTATAGGGAGGAAAAAAACGTCTATGCTGTCTTTCTTTGCATAAGGCAAACCTCAGGGAAAAATCAAAAGACTAATTACCATTCGGTTTATTGAGGTGCACAGCAGTATACATAGTTGCAACTGCGCAGACTGCACAGGTTGCGAGCTCGAGCTTGGTTGCTATGGTTACCCACAAGTTTGACAGGCATATCGGGGACAGCGCCTCCTAGTTCAGGACCCCAACACGGCATGATGAAGGGTGCCAAAAGGCAGAAAACGATTGCATCGTTTAAAAAAAACAAACAAAACGACTGTAAGTAAACTGTGCCTTACTTTATCATATCACCTTGCAATTTTTTGATAGTCTGTTCAAAGTAATGTCGTAGTGAAAGTAAAATCGTACGGAGTAGAGAAGCCTTTCTGGTAGCCTCCTTCTTTCGGTGGCAGCCTGTAGATACAGTACAGTGCTCAGAAGGCAGTTTTAATGTTTAATCTGGCGTTCCCTGCCATAATTTCAGCGAGCTTATTGTTTCATAAGGAAACTTTGCGAAGAGTTGTTGACTGACTGCCGCTCACGCAACACACAGGCATAGTTAGAAAGTCAGGATGCACTGGTTTACACTTTACACACACACACACGTAGCCCAGCCTCTCGCTATGGTTAACAGTTGGAACTTAGCGGTTTTAAAACTAGTTTTGCAATTTCTGTGCGTGATGATAATGTGTAAACTTTGGATTTCCATAGGCTATGTTAAAATGTTATCATTGTCCTGGCCTGCAGGTAGTTCCTGGTGATGGCAGTGAGGGAGGTGAAATAACATGTATACACACTACCGTTCAAAAGTTTGGGGTCACCCAGACAATTTTGTGTTTTCCACGAAAAGTCACACTTTTATTTACCACCATAAGTTGTAAAATGAATAGAAAATATAGTCAAGACATTTTTCTGGCCATTTTGAGCATTTAATCAACCCCACAAATGTGATGCTCCAGAAACTCAATCTGCTCAAAGGAAGGTCAGTTTTATAGCTTCTCTAAAGAGCTCAACTGTTTTCAGCTGTGCTAACATGATTGTACAAGGGTTTTCTAATCATCCATTAGCCTTCTGAGGCAATGAGCAAACACATTGTACCATTAGAACACTGGAGTGAGAGTTGCTGGAAATGGGCCTCTATACACCTATGGAGATATTGCACCAAAAACCAGACATTTACAGCTAGAATAGTCATTTACCACATTAGCAATGTATAGAGTGGATTTCTGATTAGTTTAAAGTGATCTTCATTGAAAAGAACAGTGCTTTTCTTTCAAAAATAAGGACATTTCAAAGTGACCCCAAACTTTTGACCGGTAGTGTGTATATATATATATATATATATATATATACACACACACACATATACAAAATGGAATCATTTGCTGACAGCTCAGTCCCCCCCAGTTCAAAAATCCTATCTGCGCCCCTGCTGCCAGGCACACGAAAACGAGGAAGGCCAAAGAGGAGATACATGGATGTGGTGAAAGAGGACATGAAAGTGGCAGGGGTGGTAGAGAAGGATGTGGAAGACAGGGAACAATGAAGATGAAAGAGCTGCTGTGGCAACCCCTAATTGGGAGCAGCCAAAAGAAGAAGAAGACTAAGTTATAATAAAGTCATAATTAGTACCCCAGCTTAGAGAGAATGATCATTAAAGAATCTCAACTCTTCATGTCAATAAAACTATAGCTTGTGAATATGGTGACCAAGCAAGCAGAATATTCTCATGTCAGATGCTAATGTTGCTTTATTTATTTATTTATTTATTTAAAGAACACAGCCTCCAGAAAAAACAAAAATGAATTTGTCACATTGAATTCACATTTTCTTTACCAGAAAGAACATATTTTTAAAAATGGGCACAATCCCAATTCCAAAAAAAGTTGTGAAAATGTAAATAAAAAGAGAATATGGTGATTTGCAAATCATGGAAACCCTATATTTCATTTGAAATAGTACAAAGACAACATATACAAAAAAAAGGACTTAAGACCCCAACTTAAGTTGACTTTACCAACTTTGAATATGGCCCAATGTTAGCAAACAGACTAATGACGATGTTTCTACAATTAAAAATGTTTAGGAACATTTGTAAATGTCACAGTGTATTCCATAAGAATCCCCCCCCCCCCCCCCCCCCCCAACTTTTTGTAGTGTTAACAACTGGAATTGAAACAGATACTTCTAGGATTATACATCATACAGTGGTGCTTGAAAGTTTGTGAACCCTTTAGAATTTTTGATATTTCTGTATAAATATGACCTAAAACATCATCGGATTTTCAGACAAGTCCTGAAAGTAGATAAAGAGAACCCAGTTAAACAAGTGAGATAAAAATATTACACTTGGTCATTTATTTATTGAAGAAAATGATCCAATATTATATATCTGTGAGTGGCAAAAGTATGTGAACCTCTAGGATTAGCAGTTAATTTGAAGGTGAAATGAGAGTCAGGTGTTTTCAATCAATGGGATGACAATCAGGTGTGAGTGGGCACCCTGTTTTATTTAAAGAACAGGGATCTATCAAAGTCTGATCTTCACAACACATGTTTGTGGAAGTGTATCATGGCACGAACAAAGGAGATTTCTGAGGCCCTCAGAAAAAGCGTTGTTGATGCTCATCAGGCTGGAAAAGGTTACAAAACCATCTCTAAAGAGTTTGGACTCCACCAATCCACAATCAGACAGATTGTGTACAAATGGAGGCAATTCAAGACTATTTTTACCCTCCTCAGGAGTGGTTGACCAACAAAGATCACTCCAAGAGCAAAGCGTGTAATAGTTGGCGAGGTCACAAAGGACCCCACTGTAACTTCTCAGCAACTGAAGGCCTCTCTCACATTGGCTAATGTTAATGTTCATGAGTCCGCCATCAGAAAAACACTGAACAACAATGGTGTGCATGGAAGGGATGCAAGGAGAAAGCCACTGTGAAACATGGTGGCGGTAGTATCATGGTTTGGGCCTGTTTTTCTGCATCTGGGCCAGGACGGCTTGCCATTATTGATGGAACAATGAATTCTGAATTATACCAGTGAATTCTAAAGGAAAATGTCAGGACATCTGTCCATGAACTGAATCTCAAGAGAAAGTGGGTCATGCAGCAAGACAATGACCCTAAGCATACAAGTCATTCTACCAAAGAATGGTTAAAGAAGAATAAAGTTAATGTTTTGGAATGGCCAAGTCAAAGTCCTGACCTTAATCCAATCAAAATGTTGTGGAAGGACCAGAAGCGAGCAGTTCATGTGAGGAAACCCACCAACATCCCAGAGTTGAAGCTGTTCTGTAAGGAGGAATGGGCTAAAATTCCTCCAAACCGGTGTGCAGGACTGATCAACAGTTACCGGAAATGTTTAGTTGCAGTTATTGCTGCACAAGGGGGTCACACCAGTTACTGAAAGCAAAGGTTCACATACTTTTGCCACTCACAGATATGTAATATTGGATCATTTTCCTCAATAATTAAATGACCAAATATAATATTTTTGTCTCATTTGTTTAACTGGGTTCTCTTTATCTACTTTTAGGACTTGTGTGAAAATCTGATGATGTTTTAGGTCATATTTATGCAGAAATATAGAAAATTCTAAAGGGTTCACAAACTTTCAAGCACCACTGTAACTCTACACTAGCTAGCCCATAATATTGTAGCAAGTGGAAATATAAATATAGCTATCAAAATTATTTCCAAAATAAAAAAGTATTGTAAGAACGCTAGGGACACTTCTTAACACACACTGCGTCCTTTATTTTTATTAACAAGTATTTAACAAGGAGTTACTGTTTTAGCCACAGCTCACGCTTCCTAACAGCCCATAAACAGCGCCAACTCAACTTCCTGTCTCAACCCCCGCGCTCACTCTCACGCACCCACACCTAAACTCCACCCCCCAGTTCCCCTAAAAGGCATATAACAACATAAGAAACTCAACAGGTAACAGAACACAACACAGGTTATCACAGTATGTTCATTTTACCTATTACTAAATTAGTTCTGGTACAACTAGTTGCGGGCGGCACGGTGGTGTAGTGGTTAGCGCTGTCGCCTCACAGCAAGAAGGTCCTGGGTTCGAGCCCCGTGGCCGGCGAGGGCCTTTCTGTGCGGAGTTTGCATGTTCTCCCCGTGTCCGCGTGGGTTTCCTCCGGGTGCTCCGGTTTCCCCCACAGTCCAAAGACATGCAGGTTAGGTTAACTGGTGACTCTAAATTGACCGTAGGTGTGAATGTGAGTGTGAATGGTTGTCTGTGTCTATGTGTCAGCCCTGTGATGACCTGGCGATTTGTCCAGGGTGTACCCCGCCTTTCGCCCATAGTCAGCTGGGATAGGCTCCAGCTTGCCTGCGACCCTGTAGAACAGGATAAAGCGGCTAGAGATAATGAGATGAATGAGACAACTAGTTGCCATCAAACATCAATTGAAAATCCCTTTTGAACGCAGGTTGGAGACTCACCAAACATGTGGCAAAAGGTTCTCTGGTCTGATGAGACCTAAACTGAACATTCTATACTTGGTGCTACATATGACGCGGTACGCGGTGGTCCGGATCACCGTATTTTCCATACAAAACGAGGGCATTAATTAATTATTTTTCCTGGATTGTGGTCCGGTTCACCGTATGCTGTATTATATTACGATATAAATAAAAACTTACCAAAATCATACTGTGTTTGTCATTTAATACGAGTTTTTTTACAAAGTCGTACATCATTTGTTATTTTTTCTCAAACCGGAAGAGAAATGCATGCGTAAAACACACGCGCAATAAAAGATACCAGTTCTAACGCATGTAAAAAAGCGGGAGCTGCCACGAGGGAAGTGAAAAATAATTTTACCAACTTTCGTCATTATGTCTCAGGGTGGTTATGAACAGCTTCTAAGGAATAAGAAAAAATGTGCTAGAGACTACAAAGCAACAGAAGAAAGGGCAAAGGAAAGAATTTATTCTAAATTAGGGGAAGAAGTAGCTGAAAATTTAAAATTTATTTGTCTTCTGAACTTGGTGGTCCGGACCACACCTGAAAACGGCGTGGTCCGGACCACAACGGTAGTCCGGACCACCGCGTACCGCGTCATATGGTGAAAACCCAACACTGTTTAGAAACCTGAGAATCTCTAGTGAAGCATGGTGGTGGTACGATCATATTGAGAGTCTAAAAAAACATGCTCAGAACTCTCTGAAAACTTGACAGATTGAACATTCTGGAAACCAAAAGTTTCCAAAAGTTATTAATAACCACAACATTCACAACATTCAGAAAGCATTCTGCTTACCTAAAATTGTCAGCTGGGCTCAGCCTAGCAAAGTAACTGTGCAAATAATAAGTGATTCCTCAATTAACTATGCATTCTTCTGATATTATACCTTATATTTGAGTTGTTACCTATTGCTGTTGACAAACAACTATGCAATACAACAAGCTTGCACTTCATGCAATTTGCTAATGCAGCAGCAGGTTATTTCAGTTTAAAAGGCCTGACTTGCATTTCCGTTCCTGGCACACTGATTTTGAAGAAGAGAGCCAAGGGAAGTGGAGGACTCTATCTGTATTCACTTTGATTAATTATCAACAGTCTGCTGGCTGCAGGCTCTTCTGGAGGCTTGTGCAAGATCAGAACATACTAGCTCATATCCTGTGCCTGCAAAATTTTCCCAACTGCAGCATGGACACGGCACACTCATTACCTTTTATGTTTGCCTAAGAGAACAGTGAAGGAGCATTACAAACGGTGAATGTCATGTAAGAAATTACATGTTATAAAAACAAACCAGACTTTTTATGCATGCCAGTTTCAAACAACGCAGGAAAACAGTGAAACAGGAAAACTTCATGTAATGACTGCAAACAGTTCATTTTCTCTTGTGTCCTGAACAACTTGATTTATGCACTTGCCATTTGATTAACAGTGTGGGTTCCAGTTTGCACGACTATTTTTTTTTTTATAGAAGAGGAGATGCTCTCTGACACAGGTAAAACCTCTGTTCTGGTGCTACTTGACCTCAGCGCAGCATTTGGTACTGTTGATCATGACATATTACTGCATCGCCTAGAGCACTGGGTTGGTTTCTCCGGCATGGTCCTCAGTTGGCTGAGATCCTACCTACAGGATAGATGTTTCTATGTTGCCATCGGCAACTATGTCTCCACATTAAGGTCCCTGACATGTGGAGTCCCCCAAGGATCGATCCTTGGTCCACTTTTATTCAACCTCTACATGCTTCCACTTGGTCAAATCATTAAGGATAACTTTATTTGTTACCATAGTTATGCCGATGATACGCAACTCTATCTGGCCCTATCACCTAATGATGACACCCCCCTTGAGTCCCTTCACCTCTGTCTTAACCAAATTAACGACTGGATGTCACACAACTTCCTAAAGCTAAACACAGATAAGACTGAAGTGATCATATTTGGGAAAAAAGATCAGAGACTCAGGATAGCTGCACTGCTAGAGCAAAAGGGACTTAAAGCACGAGATTATGTAAAAAATCTTGGTGTCATTTTTGACAACGACCTTAATTTTAATAAGCGCATAAAAGTGGTTACCAAGTCAGCATTTTATCACTTGAAAAACAGTGCTAAATTAAGGGATTTCATGTCAGTAAATGACCTTGAAAAGCTGGTGCACACTTTTGTGTCAAGCAGAACTGACTATTGCAACGGCCTTTTAATAGGCCTTCCGAAAAAAATCATTAAGTGTCTTCAACTGATACAAAACGCTGCAGCCAGAGTCCTAACAAAAAGAAGAAAATATGACCACATTACGCCCATCCTGAGGTCCCTCCACTGGCTTCCTGTATCCTATAGAATTGATTTTAAGGTTCCACTGTTGGTTTTTAAAGCGCTAAATGGGTTGGGACCAAGCTATTTAGCAGACATGTGTCAAATCCATACTCAATGTAGAGCCCTTAGGTCACAGGAAAATTTTAATTTAGCTCAACCTTTTGTGAACTCTGGTAGTGGTGAAGCAGCATTTAGCTGCTACGTATGCGGCTAGACTCTGGAACAAGCTCCCACTGGATATTAAGAAAGCCCAAACTGTTTCTAGTTTTAAAACCAAACTGAAGACAAAATTGTTTTCAGATGCTTTTTGCTGACTTTTTTTTTAAACTATTATATTTTCTTTTGATAAAGTCTTGTGTCTAAGGGTTTTATGTCTTTGATACTGTTTTTATTTAAATTTTATACCTTCTAATTTTAGAAGGTTTATTTTTTTTGTTGTTATTTTAATTCTTTTTATTCTGTTATGCACATTGAATTGCTTTCTAAGTATGAAATGCGCTATATAAATAAATTTTGCCTTGCCTTTGCCTCTCTAGGTCATATATTAATGCATAATAATTAAAGCATATTAATATCAATGAAAAAGGATTTTTGATTTAATGGTTGTTTTGGGGAAGTTAAACACTTCCTGTAGATCTAATAGGCCATTATTTTATGTTGAATAGTACTTGGGTGATGGAACTGTTATCCAAACTGTCATCCAAAACAAATGCACAGGTATCATACTAAGGTTCCACAATTCCATGCCAAGCCAGTTTGGTGACCTACCTAACAAATCTACCGGTGCTTTAATCAGGTGCCTCTTAGTAAGCTAAGAGGCACCTGATTAAAGCACCAGTAGGTTTGTTAGGTAGGTCACCAAACTATTCTGGACTGCAGCTCACAGGACTGGATTTATGGAACCCAGACATACAGTATAAGTATAATAGAGTACTAAAGCTGGGGTTCTGTTGGAAAGTAGCAATTGGGATTTTTTTTTTAAAATCATACATCTGCTCAGAATGGCCCATATCCAAAATATTTAGAAAAGGTGACTCATGTCAATATTAAAGGAATACTCTGGAGTGAAATGCTTTCTAGGTCTATTTTCGCATTATTGGGAGTGCATACGTTGAGTTGCTACCACAATCACGTCAATCGGATGTGTTTTGAGAAAATTCGTTTTTTGCGATTTCAACCGGAAAGCGCTAACATGGCAGTGCGCAGGGCATGTCTTTTTGCTGATATAAAATGCTAGTTTTGCACAATTGTGCATTTCCAGCGGGATGGACTCTGCACTAGGAACTCGACTTTTACGGACTGTCCCATGAAGATGGCGTCTGGAGAAGACCAAATTCAGGTAAGGTCACTGGCTTTGTATTTACTCTTCTACACACACTATCCGTGCACTTGCAGAGCCAGGGACACTTCGTTTTGTTTGTAGGAACCCTCTACTCACTTCCACAGAACCGTCATGTTGTTTTGAGCTTTGGAGTGGTTTTAAAACTAGCGTTTTGTATCGGCAAAAAGACATGCCCCACGCACTGCCGTGTTAGCGCTTTCCGGTTGAAATAGCAAAAAAATAATTTTCTCAAAACACATCCGATTGACGTGATTGTGGTAGCAACTCAACGTATGCACGCCCAATAATGCAAAAATAGACCTAGAAAGCATTTCACTCCGGAGTATTCCTTTCAGGAAACATATTACATATTAAAAATGGTGCAGCTTATGATTTTAAATAGCAGCGCTTCAAACTTCAGAAAACTGAGAATTCCCGCTAGGGACTAATTAATTATTGTGGCAGTTCGTGTAAATGGGTGGAGCACAGAAGGACGGCAGGACAGAACTGAGTTCACAAAAACTCTCTTTATTCAGCTTTTCAGCTACACGCACACACATCAGCTGTCTGGTTGTGGAGAGAGTCCCTCTGCTCTCACTCTCTCTCCTTAAGAAGGGCGCGGTCACTGGGAAGACACACAAACACATCAATTAACAACAGGTGTCGTGATTCTGCCACTTAACTTCCCCGACTCCGCCCTCCTGTCACAGACCGATGCTAGACCACGCCCCCGCTGCCACATACCCCCACCGCCCGACTCAGGCCGGGCAGCCGTCCGGCCCGCAGCCGACTCCCCCCCCCCCTTGACGGGAGAGGAAGTCCGCCACGACCATCTGCGCCCCCGGCCTGTGGATCACCTTGAAGTTAAAGGGTTGGAGTGCCAGATACCAACGGGTGATCCGCGCATTGGCATCTTTCATGCGGTGGAGCCACTGGAGGGGCGCGTGGTCCGAACAGAGGGTGAAAGGGCGTCCCAGCAGGTAGTACCAGAGGGCGAGGACCGCCCACTTGATCGCCAGGCGCTCCTTCTTGATGGTACTGTAGCGCCCCTCACGCACCGACAGCTTGCGGCTAATGTACAAGACTGGGCGATCCTCCCCCTCCACCTGCTGGGACAAAACGGCCCCCAGCCCTCTGTCCGATGCATCCGTCTGCAACATAAAGGGGAGAGAAAAGTCAGGGGAGTGTAAAAGTGGCCCCCCACACAGTGCAGCCTTAACCTTAGAAAAAGCCCGCTGGCATTGCTCCGTCCACTGGACCGGATCTGGTGCCCCCTTTTTAGTCAGATCAGTCAGCGGGCTGGTGACGTCCAAATAATTAGGTATAAACCTACGATAATAGCCAGCCAGCCCCAGGAACTGTCTCACCCCCTTTTTGGTCTTGGGCCTCGGGCAGGCCGCAATCGCTGCAGTCTTGTTAATTTGGGGACGCACCTGCCCGTTGCCCAAGTGGAAGCCCAGATACCGTACTTCCACCCGCCCAATCGCACACTTCTTCAGGTTGGCCGTGAGACCCGCCCGCCTCAGCGACCTAAGGATGGCCCTCAGGTGTTGTAGGTGCCGCGGCCAGTCATTACTATAAATAATGATATCATCCAAGTACGCGGCCGCATAGGTGGCGTGGGGGCGGAGGACCCTGTCCATCAGCCGCTGAAACGTAGCAGGCACCCCAAACAGCCCAAAAGGAAGTGTGACGAATTGGTGTAAGCCGAACGGTGTGGAAAAGGCCGTTTTTTCCCGGGATAATGGAGTCAAGGGGATCTGCCAATAACCCTTTGTTAAATCCAGTGTCGAGTAAAAACGAGCCATGCCTAGCTGATCGAGCAACTCATCAATACGAGGCATTGGGTACGCATCGAATTTAGACACCGCGTTGACTTTTCTTTTTTTTTTTTAAAGATATTTTTTTGGGCTTTTTTCACCCTTATTGGATAGGACAGTGCAGAGACAGGACAGGAAACGAGCAGGAGAGAGAGATGGGGAGGGATCGGGAAATGACCCTGGGTCGGAATCGAACCCGGGTCCCCGGACCCATGGCACGGCGCCCCAGCCACCTGAGCCACGACGCCCCCGCGTTGACTTTTCTATAGTCCACACAGAACCGGACCGACCCGTCGGCCTTGGGTACCAAGACCACCGGGCTGCTCCAGTCACTGTGGGACTCCTCGACGATGCCCATTTCGAGCATGGCCTCGAGTTCTTCCTGAACCACCTTTTTCTTGTGTTCGGGTAACCTGTAAGGGCGGCTACGCACTACCACCCCTGGGGGCGTCTCAATGTGGTGCTCTATGAGGTTAGTGCGGCTGGGCAGGGGTGAGAACATGTCCGAAAACTCGGTCTGCAACTGGGCAACCTCCGCGAGTTGGGTCGGGGAGAGGTGGTCTCCACAGGGGACCGGAGAAGGACGTGATGCTAATGTTCCTTTTTGAACCTCCGGCCCCAGCTCCGCCTTCTCCGGAACCACCGACACCAACGCCACGGGGACCTCCTCGTTCCAGAGTTTGAGTAGGTTGAGGTGGTAAATCTGTAGCGCCCCACCCCTGTCCATTCGCTTCACCTCATAGTCGACGTCCCCGACTCGCC
Source organism: Neoarius graeffei (assembly GCF_027579695.1). Classification (NCBI taxonomy): domain Eukaryota; kingdom Metazoa; phylum Chordata; class Actinopteri; order Siluriformes; family Ariidae; genus Neoarius; species Neoarius graeffei. The sequence continues at coordinate 43,657,147 of NC_083579.1, read as the reverse complement.
GTGTGACCTCAAAGGGCCCTTGCCACTTGGCGACTAATTTAGAGCTCGATGTGGGCAACAGTACGAGTACTTTCTCTCCCGGTGCAAACTCTCTAAGGCGCGTACCCTTGTCGTACAGGCGGGTTTGCCGTTCTTGGGCCTGCCGCAAATTCTCCTGGGTTAAGTGGGTGAGTGTGTGGAGTTTTGCACGCAGGTCAATAACGTATTGAATTTCATTTTTGCTTGGTGAAGGTCCCTCCTCCCAATTTTCTCACAGCACGTCTAAAATGCCACGCGGCTTACGCCCATATAATAATTCAAACTGGGAGAACCCCGTGGAGGCTTGGGGGACCTCTCGCACTGCAAAGAGCAAGGGTTCGAGCCATTTATCCCAGTTACGCTCGTCCTCACTTACAAATTTCTTAATTATGTTTTTAAGGGTGCGATTAAACCGTTCCACTAAGCCGTCCGTTTGTGGGTGATAAACGCTGGTGCGGATCGGCTTAATACCTAATAACCCATACAGTTCATTCAGTGTTTGTGACATAAACGAGGTGCCTTGATCAGTCAGAATCTCTTTCGGGATTCCAACTCGGGAGATGATGCGGAAGAGCGCCTCCGCAATACTGCGTGCTGAGATATTGCGAAGAGGCACTGCTTCCGGGTATCGCGTTGCATAGTCCACCAGAACTAATATAAAGCGGTACCCTCGTGTTGACCGATCTAATGGCCCGACGAGATCCATCCCAATTCTTTCGAACGGGGTCTCGATTAACGGTAGAGGGCGCAAAGGCGCTTTTGGAATGGCCGCTGGATTTACTAACTGGCATTCGCGGCATGCCGTACACCACCTACGGACATCGCCGCGAATCCCCGGCCAGTAGAATCGGGCCATTATTCGGGCTAGTGTTTTATCCTGCCCTAAGTGTCCAGCCATGGGATTAAAGTGAGCCGCCTGGAATACCAATTCCCGGTGGCTTTTCGGAATTAAAAGCTGCGTGACTCGCTCTTTAGTTTGAGTGTCCTGCGTTACTCGGTATAATCTATCCTTCATAATCGCGAAGTAGGGGAAGGACGGGGTGGCGTTCGGCTGGAGCGTTTGACCATCGATTACTCTCACTTGGTCAAAAGCATGCCGCAGAGTCTCATCTCGCGATTGCTCTAACGGGAAATCCGCGAGGGATTCCCCAAGAGAGAGAGGAGGAGCCGGTGGCTCCTCACTCTGGCGCGGAGATGACGTAGACGGCTCTGTGACAGCTGCTCCCACCAAAGCGACACCGGGACCTCCCCCTGTCAAATGGCAGGACCCATTCTTGACTAAGTGTGTCATTAAACCCCGAAATCCCGGCCAATCAGTCCCCAAAATTAAAGAGTGGGTAAGGCGAGGATTAACCGCCGCCTTCACTATAAATTTTTCCCCTCTGAAAATAATGTGGACCGACACTAAAGGGTAGTTGTGAACATCCCCATGCACACATAACACCTTCACTAATTGTGCTCCCCCCAGTGCCTCGTCTTGCACCAGGTTTTGGTGGATTGAGGTCTGATTACAGCCCGAATCCACCAACGCCTGATATGTAGCCCCTTGGATACTCACCGGTATGCGATACGCTCTGGCCCGATCGAGGGCGGCTCCTGGCGCGCTGGGGATCCGAACCACTGCGCCCACCTCCATTATCGAGCACTGCTGTTGGAGGTGGCCCGGTTCCCCGCAGCGCCAGCAAACCGGCCCGGGCTTCCTCTCTGCACTAGTGCTCTGGGGCTCACTCACCTGAGGGGGGGGAGAGACAGACACAGAAGGGAGACACAGAAGGGCACCGCGGGTGCAGCAGGCCGGCTGAGGTGGCGCCGGCCCCCGTCTCCGCGGTGGGGGAATGGGGCGAGGAGAAGACACAGGAGGAGGGGAGAGAGAGAGAGAAGAGAGAAGAGAAGAGGTCGTCTGCTGTCCTGCCATCGGGACAGCTGCCAGATGATCCTCCGCCAGCTCAATTGCCTGATCCAGCGACGCCGGGCGGTGGCACTGGACCCACTCTGCGGTTCCCGCTGGTAGACGCACGACGAACTGTTCCAGTACCACCTGGTCGATGAGTCCCTTGGCGTCGCAGCTGTCGGCCCTCAGCCACTGCCAGCAGGCGTCCCGGAGTTGCTGGCCAAACGCGAACAGCCGGCCGACTTCCTCCAAGCGCAGAGCGCGGAAACGCTGATGATGTTGCTCCGGGGTGCATCCCACCCGCTGGAGGACGGCCCGGCGAAGGTCCGCGTAGGCCAGCCAGCGGTCGGCGGGGAGCTGTAGCGCGGCCAGCTGTGCCTCCCCCGTTAGCAGGGGGAGAAGGCGCGCCGCGCGCTGTTCCACCGGCCACCCCGAGGTCTCTGCTACCTGCTCAGAGAGCGTGAAGAATGCCTCGGGGTCGTCCTGCGGGCCCATCTTTGTGAGGGTGAGGGGGGAAGGGCCCGCGGCAGTGGAGTTGGTGGACCCCGCCGACGCGAGGAGGTGCCGGAACGCCCGACGATCTTCCTGTTGCGCCAGCACCAGGGCCTCGAACCGTTGTTCTTGCTCCTTTCGGAGGGTGAGCAGCACCTGGTGCTGGCTCTGTTGGGCCGTGGCGAGGGCGTGGATCAGGTCAGCGAAGGTGGAGGACTCCATGGGGCTGTTGTCTTCTGTGCTCATTCCCAGGTTTCGGCACCACTGTGGCAGTTCGTGTAAATGGGTGGAGCACAGAAGGACGGCAGGACAGAACTGAGTTCACAAAAACTCTCTTTATTCAGCTTTTCAGCTACACGCACACACATCAGCTGTCTGGTTGTGGAGAGAGTCCCTCTGCTCTCACTCTCTCTCCTTAAGAAGGGCGCGGTCACTGGGAAGACACACAAACACATCACTTAACAACAAGTGTCGTGATTCTGCCACTTAACTTCCCCGACTCCGCCCTCCTGTCACAGACCGATGCTAGACCACGCTCCCGCTGCCACAATTATATTTGTTTTATTTTATTTAATTCTCGATGATGAAAGGCACCAAGTTTAACCTGAGAAAAATTAATCAAACACTTATTCTTCAAAAACTTACAAATGTTCTTTTTTCAGGAACATCAGATACACTTATCCTTTGCTTACTGATAAGTGATCTGAAGATTCAATAAGCAGAATGACTCCTGTTTTGAGTCATACGATATAGCAAGATCAAGTTATATCACTGTTAAATACTACTTATCTTGTGTACTGCAAACACATGAAGTGGAAAGGACAATGTGAAGTCAATTAAGTGACAGTGATGTAAGTGACCTACTAATTTTTTATTATAACCAGATGTCTTGGATCTCATTGGACTAGAGATCATAGATCACTCTCCCTCTCTCTGTCTTTTGTTTGTTTTTTGCTAAAACTTTGCAGAATGTGGCTGAGGAGATGTATATTGTGACCTCTTTAGGGAGATTGTGTCGATCACTGGAGCTTACCCAGATATAATTTTGCTTAACATATAATTGAATAGGTTTTTATAAAAATTGTATTCTAAAAGAACTTGATATATGTCAGCTAGAGTTATAGCCTATCAAATAATAGCAAGGAGAGACTCAGAAGTTATAAACTTTTCACATTTTTATAGAGATGTAATCAGAAAATCAATATAAAACCAATGCAAAAAAAATGTCCATATGGGACTGGGCCTTCAGGGTGCCATTGGTGGAATTCTGCCTTCAGAACATCCTCAGCTGGGACTCAGGACATATGCTGGAGATCTGTTGATTATTAGAGCTGGTGGTGGTTCTTTAGAGGGATGACTTCTTGCAGGGGTCCTGGAACTACAGGCAATAATGAAGGCAATCAAAATGACTTGTGTTGAAACAGAACCCCTGCTTTCTAATAGGCAGTGGGGATGCCTGCGACAACATGCTTTAGAGATGCAATCAACCATGCTGTATCCATGGCTTTTCAGATAACAGTTTCCCTGCTGGAAATTGTCTAGGAGTCTTACACTGATCACACACACAAACTTTTGGACATCTGAATGGAGATTGGGCCACCAACAATGACCTGTAGTAGCTAAGTTGTTCTGGTTAACTCTGAATGACCTGTAGCTATTGATGTGTGTGCTCAAGTGATGACTTTATCCCTTGGCCACTGACATGTACACCTTTTGGAGTGGTTTGCCACTCTGCCCGGGGTCATCTGCAGCTGCTTCAGAGATCTCTTTGTTAATCTCCAAGTTGATGGGAGCAACCAAATAGGTGGGGTCAATAAATGTGGTGGTCACATGTTTACTGGTGCCGGGTCATGAAGTTGGCATTACTATCCTTGGGTCTGGTCTGTAGAAGATAGTAAAATAGAGGCTTGTGTTTGGCTAAGATCCGTTGGTGTGTAGCCATGTACATTCTATGAGTTCTATGTTTTATGTTGTGCTATCTTTTATGCTGCTGTACTTGGCAAGGACATATGCATTAGGCTCTCCTCCATGTTCTGATGGTTGGTCTACATGATGAAAGAGTGAAGGTCTCCTCCCAACCAATGACACTACTCCTTGAGGGACAGCTCAAAAGTAGGGAGCTCCCAGTAACCCACTTTAACTTCCACAGGAGGCAAGAACGTAAGTGATGGGGTGAAACTTGGGTTTGTGAAAGCACAACCCCTACTCCTACATCAAATATATCCAATTCCACCATGAAGGGCAGTGGGATGAAAATATTCACCTTGAAAACATTCACACATTCAACTTACACCATGAAGATGTGGACTGTAGAGAACTGGTGCTGTGGTTAATTGACATTTGAACATGATGAATGCCTCTTAAGTAGCAGGTGACCAGGTGAGTCAGAGTGGAGCTCCCTTGAGGAGATAGGTAGGGGCTGAAGCTACTTCATTTTATGGAGAAACGTGTTGACTAGAATGCTTTTGGGGCACTGGCCAGGCCATAAGGCATATCCAGATATTCAGAGTGATCTGTGCCCATGGAGAAGGTAGTCTTCTACTTGTACCCCTGCTGCACTTCTCAAATGAAAGACTGCTACAGTCCAGCCAGCACCAAAGGCAGAAGGTAATGAAACCTTTTAGTGACTTGAATAAATCATTGATAATCAATGCAGAGCCTCATTATCATTAATCTCTCTAGCCGCTTTATCCTGTTCTACAGGGTCGCAGGCAAGCTGGAGCCTATCCCAGCTGACTATGGGCGAAAGGCGGGGTACACCCTGGACAAGTCACCAGGTCATCACAGGGCTGACACATAGACACAGACAACCATTCACACTCACATTCACACCTACGGTCAATTTAGAGTCACCAGTTAACCTAACCTGCATGTCTTTGGACTGTGGGGGAAACCGGAGCACCCGGAGGAAACCCACGCGGACACGGGGAGAACATGCAAACTCCGCACAGAAAGGCCCTCGCCGGCCATGGGGCTCGAACCCGGACCTTCTTGCTGTGAGGCGACAGTGCTAACCACTACACCACCGTGCCGCCCCAATGCAGAGCCTCTGACTTCCATATCTGTAACACTGATGACACTCGCTTATTCCATCCACTCCAAGCTGCCAATGTTGGGAGAAACAATTTTACTCAGGATGCTCTGCAAGGGAGAGTGAAGTGTCAGTTTGGCAACTTCTTCCCAAAAGAGCTCTCTGTGGGGGGCTATGTATTGTACATGGCCAGATGCTTTGGTGCTTTGAATAGTGGTGGTTTATCTTCAGAATGAGCATGTATGGCAATACAGGAGTCAGCATATCCCACAACGAGATACCAAAACAAATGTTTGAAAGAGGAATTTATGTTACTACATAACCCTGATTTTCTGATGGCATGAGTGAGGTACCTTGCCTAAAGCAAAGAAGAGATGTGCTCATTTGAATGATGTGGTGATGGTGCATCATTCCTTAAAGGAACAGTCCACCGTATTTCCATAATGAAATATGCTCTTATCTGAATTGAGACGAGCTGCTCCGTACCTATCCGAGCTTTGCGCGACCTCCCAGTCAGTCAGACGCAGTCAGACGCGCTGTCACTCCTGTTAGCAATGTAGCTAGGCTCAGTATGGCCAATGGTATTTTTTGGGGCTGTAGTTAGATGCGACCAAACTCTTCCGCATTTTTCCTGTTTACATAGGTTTATATGACCAGTGACATGAAACAAGTTCAGTTACACAAATTGAAACGTAGCGATTTTCTATGCTATGGAAAGTCCGCACGATAATAACAGGCGTACTAACACCTTCTGCGCGCTTCGACAGCGCATTGATACGGAGCTCAGATATCAATGCGCTGCCGAAGCGCGCAGAAGGTGTTAGTATGCCTGTCATTATAGTGCGGACTTTCCATAGCATAGAAAATCGCTACGTTTCAATTTGTGTAACTGAACTTGTTTCATATCACTGGTCATATAAACCTATGTAAACAGGAAAAACGCGGAAGAGTTTGGTCGCATCTAACTACAGCCCCAAAACATACCATTGGCCATACTGAGCCTAGCTACATTGCTAACAGGAGTGACAGCGCGTCTGACTGCATCTGACTGACTGGGAGGTCGCGCAAAGCTCGGATAGGTACGGAGCAGCTCGTCTCAATTCAGATAAGAGCATATTTCATTATGGAAATACGGTGGACTGTTCCTTTAATTACAGTAGCGTAGCAAACCCCCCCCCCCCCCCCCATATGTAATGGCTCTCAGCCAACAAGAGTTTTTGTAAAAAATATTCCAATAATCGCTTCTGAGGACTACACAGAGAAAGTGATACCAAAGTGATATACCTCATGATAATCAAAGAATTTAAACAATAGGTTTAAGCAGACAGAACCAACAACAAAAGCAATGCAAATCAGTATGAGAAAAACAGCGCATACTATAATCTGAAACCTATAACTGAAAACCAGCAAGTACTTAAGTGATTACAAAGATAATGAATATCACTAAATAGGGAGTAATATATCTGTGCTAGAAGCACATCTGATCCATGGCAAAAGAATAGGTTAAAAAGGCTAAGAAATCAACCAGGTTTTATGATTGGAAATGAGTGGAGCATTAGCACATAGAAGGTACAATGCTGCACGATGGCTGAATGAGTGAGTGTGGATATAAAGAGTCCTTAATGAGCTCAGAATAGCTCCATTAACTACCAATGTGATCAGTTGGAACTAAAGACATCCAGATGTATCAAGTCCTGTCTCCGTCATCCCTTGTGGAAAACTATTGGATTTTGAGAATGATGACTGAAACCCTGGGGCCATTCACTAGTGAGTCTAATTAGTGTGGAGAAAGAGTCACGAGTTTGATCCCCACAGTACTTGGTCTTTAAAGCCCCTGTATCCATGACACAAGTGTGTTGAGGTGATGAGAGACCTTTCCAATTGAAGAGAGATATCGTTGTCTGTTGTGGTCCACTGTGACACTTTCTCTTGATGTGATGCATGAGGGGAGATGACAGCTTGTGCTATCGCTATGACAGCTGTTATTTTTAGTGCTGCTGGGATCCCTTAAAGCCTCCCCAAAGAGCAACCTTGATGGGGGTTTCTAGTTTAGCCACCACCAACCCAACCATGAAACGGACTATGCAGTTACATGTTCCTGCAGGCAAAGTGCCAAAGAGCCAATGCGTTTGGCATTAAGGCAAGCTGAATTGTTGAGAACATGACACAGAATGTATTTTCAGGGTTTTGTTACTGAGAGTTGTTCAATTCAAATAATATGATTTCAATGGGTAATTATAATGGATATCTCTCTCTCTCTCTCTCTCTCTCTCTCTCTCTCTCTCTCTCTCTCCCCATAATCTGATTAAGGTTTGTCTTTAGTCACATCAGGATACATATAGACACATCCCCAGACACCCTACACTTTGCTTACTGACTGACTGCACATAAGGTTGCAGTATGCTGTGATTTAAGCAGACAGAACCAGGGAACTTATTCTCACCTAGAGAACTTGTGAGAGTCATGTTCTTTAGTTTCTCAAGTGCTATCAATACAACCCAGCCTATCCTGCTGGGGATAAGTGTAACACAGGTGGACACTGCCCTAGTTTCATGAATCATTGACTATCTCATGTGGACTATTTGAAGGAAGAATACAGGAGCCTCAGTTACAACGTTGTGGAGAGGTGTGAGTGCAGCCAAATCCAACACAACACTAGGAAGATGAGATGGTGTTCAACTTCTATAAGTCTCCTCCTGCTCCAGTCATTATTCAAGGTGAGAACATCAAGGTGGTACAGACCTATAAATACTGTACCTGTTTGTTCACCTGGGTGATAATTTGAGATGGGATGTAATCTTGGATAGCTTGTACAAGAAGGGACAAATCCAACTTTAGTTCCTGTGGAAGGCTGAGATCCTTTGGTGTACTGAGGCAGCACAGCTGTGTGTATTCTACGGATCTGTTGTGTCAAGCGCTATCTTTTACACTGCTGTGTGCTGGGGCTACAAAGGACATTAACAGACACATTAAGAACATTACAAGGGCTGTATCAGTCATAGGACTCTTCTCTAAATGTACTTTTATCATGTTTTTAATAATTAAAATAAACATATCCACTAAACTGCTGATCAGATTACATGAAAATCCCAATCAGTCACAGACTTGTCTTTCCAAAATATTGTGCAACACCTTCAGTTATAATATGTATGTGTGGGAATTAATATGGAATTTCAGAGCTCCCTGGTGATGTCCTTATTTCCTCATAGTGCCAGTTTGAGACCACACACTCACCACATGACCCAAAAAGTCATCCAAGTTCATTGTGTCATAGACAATGAATTATGTCTCCCACACAATAAAACATATCTAAAGGATATTGATTAAAAATATACCAATTGCCAGGTGGCATAGTGATGCATTGGTTAGCCTAACAGCAAGAAGATTCTGGTTTTGAACCTCATTGCTGACTGGGGCCAATGTGTGGAGTTTGCATGTGATCCTCGTGCCTGTGCAGGTTTCCTCTGGGTGCTCCAGACATACAACCCCAATTCCAAAAAAGCTGGGATGCTGTGTAAACTGTAAGTAAAAAAAAAGAATGCGATACTTTGCAAATAATGTTCACTGAAAATAGGACACAGACAACATAGCAAATGTTGTAACTGAGAAATTTGATTTTTTTTAAAAATATATGCTCATTTTAAATTTGATGTCAGCAACATGTTTCAGAAAAGTTGTTTACCACTGTGTTACATCACCTCTATTTTTAGGAACACTCTGTAAATGTCTGGGAACTGAGGAGACCAACTGCTGTAGTTTTGAAAGTGAAATGTTGTCCCATTCTTGCCTGATATACAATTTCAGTTGCTCAACAGTTCGGGGTCTCCTTTGTCGTATTTTACGCTTCATAATGCACCGAATGTTTTGAATGGGAGACAGGTCTGGACTGCAGGCAGGCCAGTTTAACACCTGGACTCTTTTACTATGGAGTCATGCAGTTTTAATATATGCAGAAAGCGGTTTGGCATTGTCTTGCTGAAAGAAGGAAGGCCTTCCCTGAGAAAGATTTTGTGTGGATGGCAGCATATTGCTCTGAAACATGTATATATCATTCAGCATTAATGATGCCATCCCAGATGTACAAGCTACCCATGTCATGTGCACTATGCACCCTCATACCATCACAGATGCTGGCTTTTGAACTGTGCAGTGATAACAAGCTGGAAAGTCCCTCTCCTCTTTAGCCTGGAGGATATGGTGTCCATGATTTCTAAAAAGAATTTCTACTTTTGATTTGTCAGACCTTGGGACAATTTTCCACTTTTCCTCCGTCCATTTTAAAAGAGCTCGGGCCCAGAGAAGGTGGCGGTGTTTTTCATTTGTTGACATATGGTTTTTAACTTGCATTTGTGGATGCAGTAATGAACTGTTTTCACAGACGATGGTTTTCTGAAGTGTTCCTGAACCCATACAGTGATTTCCACTACAAACATGTGTTTGCTTTTAATGCAATGTCGCCTGAGGGCCTGAAGATCCCAGGCATCCAATGTCAGTTTTCAGCCTTGTCTCTTGCATACAGAGATTTCTCCAGATTCTCTGAATCATTTAATGATCTTAGATAGATGATGTGATTTGAATTGTATTCATTGAATATAGGTCAAAAATGATTTGCAAATAATTTATGTTTTACACAGTGTCCCAACTTTTTTGCAATTGGGGTTATATTTGTGCCAGATGCAATAGGTATTATTCATGCATTATCAAATATTTACTAAAGCCTCTATGTTCAGTGTAAAAATCCCAACTGACCATAGTTCTCTTGAAAATTGTGTTTGTAGTACATGTGGCTGGTTGCCAGCTGAGGTCTGCCCAGAGAACAGAGAATTATCAACTAATTGTCCTGAAAGGTACTTACGGTACTACCAAATCCTGCACTAGTTTCTCCTCAAACGAGTACATCTGTATCTATCCATATTCTTCTGTACAGTCATGAATGTCTTAAAATACAGCAGTATGAATCCTAATTCAGTCACTGATAGGGCAGCCAATGATGTTAAGGGAGTAATTGGGTTGCAAGATTTTCCCCCTCGTGACTTTGGTGCCCTGGGAATGCGGTACCCCTTTTCGAATTGAGAAGCTGCTAGCAGTTAAGAATTCTCCCTCAAATAAAAAATACCTGCTAATATCCATCTGTTGTTAGTTATATTTGGTGTCAGACTGCATCACACCACCCTGTTATTGATTATTTACTGATAATATTTATTCCTAAAGCTGGTCTTGCACTGTACAACACTGAAAATCACATCAAAAAGGTGCGTGTGATCCAAATGCCCATACTATGAGACCATCTAAACATAAATGCCATTGATGCGGTCTGAAAACCCTGACAAGGAGGCAGTTTGCACTGTATTATGTGCTGAAACTTGAAAAGAACAGAGAGGCCAAAGAATTTGGACACATTTGCTACTATTAATATTGTTTCCATTACCTGTGTGTTTTTGTGATCTTTTTATTCTCTCAGTGACACCCTAGATAAACATGAAACCATGAGTTTTCTGTTAAAGTCATGAAACAAGCCTGTCAAAGGCCATGCACAGCATACCATTACATCATAAATATTTTATGACAATGTTAATTTAGTGCCTGTCATAGAGGAATTTTAAGGTCTCATAGTGGTATGTTTTGGTATCTTGGGGAAATTGGTATACGCTAATTGGTAAAATCTAAGTGGTATAATCTCATATATGTTTTGCTCCATTATTTCAGTCTTAAACATTATAATAGTCACATTGACTCACTAGTACAAAACAGTTGTTGTCATGTTGTCTGCCTTGAAACAAGCAATATGAATGGAAAATTGAATAACATCAGAATTTAACTGAAACAAACACAGTTCATTTTTCCCCAGTTAAGAAACCCTAACACAAAAAAAATGTATGCAACTTGTGTTTTTTTGTTCATCTATTGCTGTTGTTCATTCAATGAGTCATCAAAGGTATCAAACAAAGGTTATTACCTTTTTATGAGCAATGTAATGATATTTGCCTCCCATTTCTGCATCACATTAGTGCCAATATTCTAGTCCCTATACTCTCAAAGCTACAGCCTGCAGTCTGTCACGTATTCCTCTCTCCCTTAGGGAGACTTCTGGACATGCATGTTGCTCCAGCTGTATGACTTGGCAGTGCATTTAAACTACAGAGCATCACTGTGGTGTGTCCATTGTAGAATAATACTGAAGACATCAAAACTATGAAATAATGTATGGAACATATACGGAATTATGTGGGACACAATAATGTGTTAAAAAAATGTTTCATATTGTAGATTCTTCAGCGTAGCCACCGTTTACCTTGATGACGCTTTGCACACTATTGGCATTATCTTAACCAGCTTCATGAGGTAGTCACCTGGAACGCATTTCAGTTAACGGGTGTGCCTCATCAAAAGTTAATTAGTGCAATTTCTTTCCTTCATAATGCATTTGAGATCATTGAAAAAAAAAAAAAAAAAAAAAATATATATATATATATATATATATATATATAAGGTATGTCCAAACCTTTGACTATATATAGTGCCCTCCACGATGATTGGCACCCATTGTAAAAAAAAATTGTAAAAAGGGTTAAAAAAATCCAACTTTTGATGAAGTAGCTTCATCTCACACTGAAAAATAAGAAAACTCAACCTTTAATTTAAATACATTTATTCAGAGGATAAACAAATCTCTCATCAAGAAATAATTATTTTCAACAAAATATCATGGACTCCATGAAATACCAGGACACTTTAAATCAAAATATGGCGGCTGCTTCTGCCAAGAAACTGAATTATCACTGAATCTTCTAGCAGGACAACGATCTGAAGCACATGTCCAAATCAACACAAAAATGGTTAACTGAGCATAGAATCAAGTTTCTGCCATGGCCATCTCAGTCCCCTGACCTGAACCCCATTGAAAACCTGTGGGGTGAACTGAAGAGGAGAGCACAAGAGAGGGCTGAGGACCCTGGATGATCTGGAGAGATTGTGTAAAGAGGAATGGTCTCAGATGCCTTGCTCTGTATCTCCAACCTTATAAAATGTTATAGGAGAGACTCGGTGCTGTTTTACTGGTAAAGGGAGGGTGTGCAAAGTACTCAATGCAGGGGTGCCTATAATAGTGGCACATGTGTTTTGTTGAAAATAATTATTTTTTGATGAGGGATTTGTTTTTCTCTGAATAAATTTATTTCAATTAAAGGTTGGATTTTTCTCATTTTTTTTCAGTGTGAGATGAAGCTACTTCATCAAGAGGTGGATGTTTTCATATATATATATATATATATATATATATATATATATATATATATATATATATATATAATGTGTGTGTGTGTGTGTGTGTGTGTGTGTCCCCTCCTTGCATCAGCATGTAACCAAAGCCGAACAACAGATCTCAGGGGTGGGATACATTTCACTGCCATAATCCTGCACATTTTGTCCTCAGACCCTCCATTAAGAAGTCTTTCTTACCTACCTGTGTGTAAAGGGACCAATATGTTTACAACAAGGGAGCCCCAGAGGCTGAAGCCTTGACCTCTGAATTGCATCTTTGTTTGGTTTGGGAACTTTCTCTCCACTATGGAGGGAATATTCTCTCTCCAGATCTGTGCTAAATACTCATGCTCTCTGTTGTTCCTTGGCTTTCTGTTCCCTCAGTCAAAATGGCAACGTAATGTTTATTAGTGAATGCAAGGTATTATTTTACACTCCCCTTGTTCATTGCCCGGAATAGTACCACTGTTGAAAGCCTTTCACTTATTGCCTCTAAGAGCATCCTGTTTTGCAAGAATTACTTTTAATCTTTAATACTGATATTAATTTTCCTTATAGATCTTCTCTCACTGTTGAAACTATCACAACTCCTTTGACTCTCAGAGCTGCCTGCGCAATCTCATCCCACACTTGTTTCCCTCTGTGTGACAATCTGCCATTTAGGAAATATTATAACCTGTTCCATCTCTTTCAGCAGAAGTAATTTTCACTAAATTATTGATTATGCTGACGTCTAATGTCTGCTATTAATAAGTACTGTCTATTTGTGTATTTTTATGTTGTTTCAGTCACTGATGCATGTGTAGAATTTACCTGCAGACTGTAGATTTAGTGAACAAATAAATACTTAGGGGCGGCACGGTGGTGTAGTGGTTAGCGCTGTCGCCTCACAGCAAGAAGGTCCTGGGTTCGAGCCCCGTGGCCGGCGAGGGCCTTTCTGTGCGGAGTTTGCATGTTCTCCTCGTGTCCGCGTGGGTTTCCTCCGGGTGCTCCGGTTTCCCCCACAGTCCAAAGACATGCAGGTTAGGTTAACTGGTGACTCTAAATTGACTGTAGGTGTGAATGTGAGTGTGAATGGTTGTCTGTGTCTATGTGTCAGCCCTGTGATGACCTGGCGACTTGTCCAGGGTGTACCCCGCCTTTCGCCCATAGTCAGCTGGGATAGGCTCCAGCTTGCCTGCGACCCTGTAGGACAGGATAAAGCGGCTAGAGATAATGAGATGAGATGAGATAAATACTTAGAACTTATTTGTTAAATGTATTTTAATGCTTTTGGGAAATACAGTACTGTGCGAAAGTCTTAAGCACCCTATTTTTTCATACAATCTTTGTTATAAATTTCTATTTTATGACTTCTACATTATTGATTCAGTATAAAAACATTTTAAAGTTCCAAACGTTCATTTTCCAGCACAAAATTAAATGTTACAGAAAAAGAAGTTTGTATCTGAGCAGCATATTACATATGAGACCAGTTTTCAGATTAAAAAAGAAAACATAGCGAAGGCTACTGGATTTTGCTGCAAAATTAAGAAGCAAGTGTGACAAAGTGTCCAGAATAACTGTGTCTGGTTCTGTAAGATGCTCAGTAAAACCTACAGCTCATTTCCTTATAAAACTGCACTCACTGTACCTGAGACTTTTTTTTATTTATTTATTTATTTATTTATTTATTTATTTTTAAAGCTAAGGGTCGTCTCACACCAAATATTGAATTTGTTTCATTTACCATGGCTTACTGCTGTTTATAGTATTTTTTAAAATGTTGAAACATTTCATTTCATTCTTTTTTAAGCCATTTTTGGGCTACAGCATTTCTTTACATGTGCCTAAGACTTTTGCACAATACTGTATTTGCAAAGCAGTACATAATATACATCGTTCAGTAGGTTGTTAGTTATCTACTTATTTATTTTTAAAGTAATTTACTATTAGTTATTTACTTATTAAGATTCAGTGTAGATATTTTTCCTTTTGAAATGTAGTAGGTAAAAGTCAAAAGTCTTCAATGAAAGTCTCAAGTACAGAAATTTCAAATATACATGGGGTTTTCTTTCACTTATCAAAATTATTATTTATATGAGGGGTACTAAAATTTTGTGCCAGTGTTTAATGTGCCTAGTTTGATACATCAGATAAAAATTAAAGTCTGCATTATTTAATTTCAGTGTTTTAAAAACATAATGATACTTAGTATGTGATGCTGTTGTCCACTGTTTCATGATTTTAATCTATGGGTTCCAAACTCTGCCTTGTGTTATAATACTTGTTGTGAAATTTGTATATGGAAATAAAATTTTGATGAAGGCGGCACGGTGATGTAGTGGTTAGCACTGTTGCCTCACAGTAAGAAGGTCCTGGGTTCGAGCCCCATGGCCGGCTAGGGCCTTTCTGTGTGGAGTTTGCATGTTCTCCCCGTGTCTGCGTGGGTTTCCTCTGGGTGCTCCGGTTTCCCCCAAAGACATGCAGGTTAGGTTAATTGGTGGCTCTAAATTGACTGTAGGTGTGAATGGTTGTTTGTGTCTATGTGTCAGCCCTGTGATAACCTGGCAACTTGTCCAGGGTGTACCCCACCTTTCACCCGTAGTCAGCTGGGATAGGCTTCAGCTCGCCTGCAACCCTGTAGAACAGGATAAGCGGCTACAGATGATGGATGGATGGAATTTTGATGAACTTCCTCATCATCAACTACTGAATTTGCTTCCTCTTTTACTACTAATAGTCCCAAGACTGTCTGAAATACAGAATAAAGTATTTAAAAATATGGATTTAAGCTTTTATTGACTTTTATTAACCACTGATATTTGTCTGCCTTTACCTTTTTGATTTTAATTATGATTAAACCTATTTTAAAGTCTTTAATAAGTCAACATGCTGATGCCAAATCGCAAAATTACATTTTCCAGTGCTTCTAGATATGATTTCTGTAAGGCTTTTTTACTTTTCTTCAGGAAATATTGAGACTAGTTTCTCAAGCTGTGTGCAGCCACATTTAAGAATTTCACTGAATTTGGAATCATCATCAATGGCAACCAGATAAAAGCCAACCATGTCTAATATGAAGTGGTTTTTCATTATCACTGTATATTCTAGTTCATATTGAGCTGTAGGTTTGGTCTCGCTATGGTTAAACTGTTGCTGTGATTCTTGTGAAGAAAATATAACTATATTTAATTTTAGGTCAATGTCTGTGTTCGTTTTCTTAAAGAGGGGAAAGCTCACATGCACATTCTACTATTCTACCTCGTAAGTCTCCTGTAGAGAACACATAATATTATGGGTCATAAAAAGTAGCTGATGTATGATTTTTTTTTGCTGTTGATGTTAGGTCAGTCTCAGGAGGAGGAGTAAAATGAGAATGTGTAAAATATGAGTCAGAGTTTGTCAGCTTAAGTGTTTTCACAGCTGGTTTCTGGGAAACAAACCCACACAATTTCCCCAGATTGCATAAACTCCACTGAGTGATTCTTAATTAAAAATATCAGTAAATAAAGTAGAACAAATATCTAAAAATATTTTCACACATTTTAATGATCTTATCTGTATTGGTTAATTTCTGCAGCTATCTACAAAACTCAAGGCCAGATGTTCTCACACACACACACACACACACACACACACACACACACACACACACACTAAATAAATAAATAAATAAATAAATATATATATGCTGTTGCATCTAAAAAAAATTAGAACATTGGGGAAAAAGTTCAATATAAAGTGAAAATTTAATACATTCTACACTCATTACAAATAAACTAAAACGTTTCAAGCATTTTTCTGTTTTAAGTTTGATAATTATTGCCTGCAGTGCAAAAAATATATATATATCTCAAAATATCAGAGTATTTAATTTCAAGTTTAAGTAAAACAGTATAAATACTGTGTATCTCTTGGTCGAGTTCAGTACGCGCAACCACAATTATGAGGAAGACTGCTGACTTGACAGTTGTCCAGAAGACGATCATCGACACCCTCCACAAGGAGAGTAAGCCACAGAAAGTCATTGCCAAAAAGGCTGACTGGAAAAGGTATACAAGCAAAAGAGATGACCACAGCCTTGAGAGAATTGTCACGAAAAGTTGATTCAAGAACTTGGGAGAGCTTCACAAGGCATGGACTGAATCTGGTGTCAGTGGATCAAGCATGGGTTCATGTGCACAGGGATTTAGCATGAGGAAAATGTGATCTTTTGTACAAAGAAGTTAATGTGGTCAACATACAGTATATATACACATTTCCACATATTTACGATCTCTTCAGTATTGGTAATCAACGAGTTAAGCGCAGTGCACCAAAGACTGATGACCCAGCACTAGACAAGCTTTAATATTCTCACCGTACACTCTGTGTCCTAAAGATTCTTAAAAAACTGACAATGAAATGCAGTGCATCTATTGACCTGGATTGCTCTCTGTTTTACTGCACATAAATCTTCCTTTTAGCTTGGCATGCTACTTATGCGTTCTTGACTTCTGTCTTAACTAGGCATTTACTTGAAGGAAATAGATACATATTAAAAAAAAGGTTCAACAAAGCTGAATGTTGCTTTTGGCAGCTTGTGATGCAGAGCAGCAGTGGTGTGTTACAGGAGACCAGGCTATTTATTTTTACTGGCAATGTGGCTTCAAGCTACATTGGAGGTGGCGTGCTGTTCAGGACTATATATCTTACCCCCCAGCAGCCTGGAAGTGAGGAGAAGAAGGAGTTAGAAGGAAGAGATGGAAGAAGAGAAGGGGATTGAGAAGGGGAAAAGGACCTTCACTACTGGGGAGTCAGCCAAAGTGCAAAGCTGCTTTAATGGCTTCCCTTCTGCTGCATGTTTTCAGCTCAGAGAATTGCAGTAGACATCATGTCTCCTGGCCTTGCAATACTAAATTTGTGTGACGGTGTGTAATGTAAAAGTTAAGCATACATGCTTGAGTGCAGATTGTGTATGCCTTCCTCTAGTGCTCCACTTATGACCTGTGGTGTCATTAGCCAGATTGGACCACCAGTAGTTCCTAATTGCACTTGTTCCTTCTAGTTCCTTGACCACTTCTGCTGCAATACAGCTATGATTATTTTATTCTAACATTAAAATAATAATAATAATGATAATAATAATAATTGGACAGGGGCGGCATGGTGGTGTAGTGGTTAGCACTGTCGCCTCACAGCAAGAAGGTCCGGGTTCGAGCCCCGTGGCCGGCGAGGGCCTTTCTGTGCGGAGTTTGCATGTTCTCCCCGTGTCCGTGTGGGTTTCCTCCAGGTGCTCCGGTTTCCCCCACAGTCCAAAGACATGCAGGTTAGGTTAACTGGCGACTCTAAATTGACCGTAGGTGTGAATGTGAGTGTGAATGGTTGTCTGTGTCTATGTGTCAGCCCTGTGATGACCTGGCGACTTGTCCAGGGTGTACCCCGCCTTTCGCCCATAGTCAGCTGGGATGGGCTCCAGCTTGCCTGCGACCCTGTAGAAGGATAAAGCGGCTAGAGATAATGAGATGAGATGAGATAATTGGACAGCACAGTGGGTAGCATTAGTGCCTGACAGCTCCAGCGTCCTGAGTTTGAGCCTGAGCTTAGGTTACTGTTTATGCTGAGTTTTGCAAGTTCTTCTCACAATCATGTGTGTTTCTCCTGGGTTTCTATTCACTGTCCAAAAACATGCAGAAGGCAGATTGGCTACACCAGTGTTTCTCAACCAGGGACCACAGACCGCTTGTAGTCCATGGCATAATTACAGGGAGTCATTGGGATTGTTTCTAAAAATACTTAAAATATG
This sequence comes from Neoarius graeffei, assembly GCF_027579695.1. Lineage (NCBI taxonomy): Eukaryota > Metazoa > Chordata > Actinopteri > Siluriformes > Ariidae > Neoarius > Neoarius graeffei. The sequence continues at coordinate 43,638,688 of NC_083579.1, read as the reverse complement.
CATGTGGTAATTTTTTTTAGCAAATATTTCAAAATATACTTTAAATACATTTTAGGACCATTAAATTTCAGAAATGTCACAAACTTACTGTGTGTGTGTGTGTGTGTGTGTGTGTGTGTGTGTGTGTGTGTGTGTGTGTGTGCGCACGTTTTAAATAATCTATATGGTCATGCATTCACAACTTACCCTGGATTGTCCACAATCTATGGTCATTGTGTGATTTAATAGTGCAAGGTTTGCATTGTGTCCAACATTGATAGGTTCTTACTTACTTACTTGGGCCCTTGGCTCCATGCGGAGCATAGGCCACCGATGATCTTCCTCCATCCAGCTTGGTTCTGGGCTTCCCTCTCCAGATCTTCCCAACACATCCGCAGTCCAATCACTCCCGCTCCGTGTCTCGCCTCCAGGAGTTTCTAGGGCGGCCCCTCCTTCTCTTGCCTCGGGGGTTCCAGGTCAGTGCCTGTCTGGTGGTACTGTCAGCTGACTTCCTGAGGGTATGACCAATCCACCGCCATTTCCTTCCCAGGATCTGTTTGGCAACAGGTTCCTGTCCTGCCCTACACCACAGCTCTTTGTTTCTGACCTTCTCTGGCCACCTGATGCTGAAGATGCATCTGAGGCAGTTGTTGACGAATGTTTGTATCTTGTGTTGTGTTGTCTTGTTCATTCTCCATGCCTCTGATCCGTATAGCAAGACTGACTTGACGTTGGAGTTAAAGATGCGCACCTTGGTGTCCATGTGGATTTCCCTGGAGGCCCAGATGTTCTTCAGCATGACAAAGGCTGCTCTTGCCTTGCCAATCCTGGCTGTGACATCCTGTTCTGTGCCTCCCTGTTGGTCCATCACACTTCCCAGGTACACAAAGGACTCCACCTCCTTGATTGTCTCTCCACCTACTGTAATGGCGATGTTTAGTGGTGTCGTTGACCTTTAGGACTTCTGTTTTCTTCTTGTTGATCTTAAGTCTCACTCTGGTGGATGTTGAGTCCAAGCGGATAGTTTTGTCCTGCATCTGACTGTGGTAGTGCGAAAGGAGTGCTAGGTCGTCAGCAAAGTCCAGATCATTTAGCTGTCTCCCCAGTAGCCACTGTATTCCGTTGTTCCTTCCCTCTGTGGTAGTCCTCATGATCCAGTCTATTGCCAGGATGAACAAGAAAGGTGACAGTAGACATCCTTGCCGTACTCCTGTTTTACTTCAAAATTGATAGGTTCAATAAACCAATATTAATTCAGAGTGATAATCAAGTGTCATGTTAGTCATAAAATGTGTGAACATTTTACTGTTTACCCCTGACTGCAAATGTTTCTATTTCAAGTTTAATATTGAGAGCTGAAATAAAATGTGTGTGCCAATGGATAATGTTAATGAGTGGAATGTTCATAATAATGTACAAATATGTCACTGCTAATGTTAAAATCATGTGAATTGCAGGCAGTATGTAAACTCTAATATTGATGGGGTGGCATGCTGGTGTAGTGGTTAGCACTGTTGCCTCACAGCAAGAAGGTTCTGGGTTCCAGCACAGCAGCTGACGTGGCCTTTCTGTGTGGAGTTTGCATGTTCTCCCTGTGTCTGCATGGGTTTCCTATGGACCCTTTTCACGTGACGTCACAACAAACGCGGCCGCCATTTTGGACGTGTACTACCAGTAGTTTACCACAGCCAACATTGAGGAACGGCAGCAAAGAAAGTTTTTACTTTCAGCAAGACTTCCATCATGCCACTATATTGTTGTGCACCTGGATGTAGTAACCATCAACAAACAAGGCAAGGTTTATCATTTTATTGGATCCCGACGGAGAAGATGGATAGTGGCCATTAACAGATTGGCAGCCCTCGGCATACCAACGCTTGTGTAGTGACCACTTTGTTGGAGGTAAGACGAATAAAATTAGCCAGAAAAGGCATTACATTGCTGTTAACATTCTGTGGCGGCGAGTGTGTAACCAAATAGGCTAAAATAACCCATTGTAACCTCTTTGTTCTTCTGTAGTAGCTATTGTTGACTAGCTAATGTCAACAAGTAGCTGGTATGTTACTGTAGCAATGTTTACGTTCAGTCATTTGGATGACTGTTAAAACCTTTCAGTCTCAAGTTTTTCCTTTACTGTATTTACTAGTTTACTGTAATTATGATCCGGCAGCTATTTACACCGGATCCAGTATAAATAGCTGCCGGAGCCAACGTCTGAGGTTCTGGAGCGCGCTCCGGCTTGCTCTTCCTCAAATTAAGCAGCGCGCGCCGGCTTGCTCCCGGAGTGCTCCGGCCGAGGTTCCCCTCAAATTAAGCAGCGCGCGCCAGCTTGCTCCCGGAGTGCTCCGGCCGAGGCTCTGGAGCACACTCCGGCCGAGGTTGCCCTCAAATTAAGCAGCGCGCTCCGGCTTGCTCCGGAGCAAGCCGGAGCGCGCTCCGTAACCTCGGCCGGAGCACTCCTGGAGCAAGCCGAAGCGCGCTCTGGAACCTCGGCCGGAGCACTCCTGGAGCAAGCCGGAGTGCGCTCCGGAACCTCGGACATTGGCGTGTATGTGTATGGCGATGGGTTTTTAACGACATTGGTATACAGATCATGTGGGCCGAAGTCAGGTAAAGACGAGGGCTTCGTGTACGTCCGTACGTCAGTGAACAATCCTGGTGGAAGCAGGTAAACGTCGTTCTCTAAGCCTGCTAACCTCAATTTTTGCAAATACCTCTCCCTCTGCTCGCCCTGTAAATGCCCTACGTCGCTGGATAGTGAAGGTGTTTTCTGCATCTCGCTCCTTTTTCTTTTATGTTTTTCGTTTGTCGCCTTCCTCGCATTCAGACTGATTCGAGCCGAAGTCCACTACATGTCCAAAATGGCGGTCGCGTTTACGAAGGTCACGTGACTGAAAAGGGTCTATAGGTGCTCTGGTTTCCCCCACAGTCCAAAGACATGCAGATTAGGTAAAATACCCAGCCACTGGGGTTGCACAAACCAGTGCATACTTAGTGCTGGTCCCAAGCCTGGATAGATTGGGGAGGGTTGCATCAGGAAGGGCATCCGGTGTAAAAACCTATGTGAATTCAAATATGTGGATTATGATGTGTGAGCCCCTGTGGCGACCCCTAACGGGAGCAGCCAAAAGAAGATGATGATCTAATATTGAAGATGATCTAATATTGAAGATGATCTAATATTGAACTGAAAATGTATTATTTTTGGCTGAAGCCTATAGAAGCATCTATGTGTATGTTTAACTGAGTTCGAGTGTGTTTAAGAATGTAAGATAGTCATTGGCGTGCCAGCCTCAGGTAGCGATTCCACAGTTGCGGTGTAGCGCTACTGCATACTGACTATGTAAGCGCTGTCCAGGACAAGAACTTTCTTGAGCACTGTCCAGGAGAGGAGCAGATTTTGCAATGTCAGTTCGAATCCTTGCATCGACGTAAAAGGCTGAGCTCAGACCTGTACAGGTCTCTAGTTGACACTTGGTTCATGAAAATATGTGATGTATACTACTTATATATTATTCTCATCTCATCTCATTTTTTCCACTTATCCAGGGCCGGGTTGCAGAGGCAGCAGTCTGAGCATGGAAGCCCAAACTTCCCTCTCCCCAGACACCTCGGCCAGCTCCTCGGGAAGAACACCGAGGTGTTCCCAGGCCAGCTGAGAGACATAGTCCCTCCAGCGTGTCCTGGGTCTTCCCCGGGGCCTCCTCCCGGGGGGACATGCCTGGAACGCCTCCCCAGGGAGGCATCCAGGAGGAATCCGAAAGAGATGCCCAAGCCACCTCAGCTGATTCCTCTCGATGTGGAAGAGCAGCGGCTCTACTCCAAGCTCCTCCCGAGTGACTGTGCTTCTCACCCTATCTCTAAGGGAACGCCCAGCCACCCTGTGAAGGAAACTCATTTCGGCCGCTTGTATCCGCGATCTTGTTCTTTCGGTCATTACCCAAAGCTCATGACCATAGGTGAGAGTCGGAACGTAGATTGACTGGTAAATTGAGAGCTTTGCCTTTTGGTTCAGCTCCTTCTTCACCATGATGGACCGGTAAAGCGACCGCATCACTGCAGAGGCTCCACCGATCTGCCTGTCGATCTCACGCTCCATCCTTCCCTCACTCGTGAACAAGATCCTGAGATACTTAAACTCCTCCACTTGAGGCAGGACTTCTCCACCAACCTGAAGAGGGCAAGCCACCCTTTTCCGGTCTAGAACCATGGCCTCAGACTTGGAGGTGCTGATTCTCATCTCAGCTGCTTCACACTCGACTGCAAACCACCCCAGTGCATGCTGAAGGTCCTGGTTTGAAGAAGCCAACAGGACAACATCATCTGCAAAAAGCAGAGATGAAATCCTGTGGTTCCTAAACAGGATTCCCTCCGGCCCCTGGCTGCACCTAGAAATTCCGTCCATAAAAATTATGAACAGAACTGGTGACAAAGGGCAGCCCTGCTGGAGTCCAACATGCACTGGGAACAGGTCTGACTTACTGCCGGCAATGCGAACTAGACTCCTGCTCCATTCGTACAGGGACTGGACAGCCCTTAGCAAAGAGCCCCGAACCCCATACTCCTGAAGCACCCCCCCACAGGATACCACGAGGGACACAGTTGAATGCCTTCTCCAGATCCACAAAGCACATGTGGACTGGTTGAGCAAACTCCCATGAACTCTCAAGCCTAATGGTGGACTCATGAACATTAACATTAGCCTATTCCATGTCCCAATAGCTAGCCGCTGTGTTCGGGGATCAGGTCATTGAGGCCCCTGCCTTCAGCTACCGCCCAATCCACACTGCACCGGCCCTCTATGGCTACCTCTGTGGGTGGTGAACCCACAGGAGGTCGGGCCCACGTCACCACTTCGGGCTGAGCCCGGCTGGGCCCCGTGGGCAAAGGCCTGGCCACCAGGTGCTCACATACAAGCCCCAACCCCGGGCCTGACTTCAGGGTGGGGCCCCGGCTGCGCCATACCGGGTGACGTCACGGTCCTTGATTTTTCATTTCCATAAGGGGGTTTGGTGAACTGCTCTTGGTCTGGCTTGTCACCTAGGACCTGTCTGCCTTGGGAAACCCTAACAGGGGTGTAATGCCCCGACAACATAGCTCCTAGGATCATTCAAGCACACAAACCCCTCCACCACAATAAGGTGGCAGTTCTAGGAGGGGCTTATATATTATTATATATTAAATACATTATAGTTTTATATTAATATATACATATAATGTTTGGGGTCCATGAGGATCAGTTAGAATATGCTAGGAGTCCATAGCTGAAAAAGGTTGAGACCCACTGGGGTACATTAAATTGCACATTGGTATGAACATGTATGTTCATGGTGCCCTGAGATGGACTGGCATCCCATTCTGGGTGAATGTGCCCAGTGTTGCCAGGATTGGCTCTGGATCCACCACCAAATCCTTAACAAGGATGAAGCAGTGAAGAATGAATGAATGAATGAATGAATGAATTCAAACTCATTCTCTTCAATTAAGCTATATGCACTCAGAAGAAGTTTCAGAAATACACAGTTGATTTCAGTCAAGTTTGTAAGTGTCCTAATCATTCGCACCACCATAATAACAAACTGTTTGGAAGGGCCACGAAGAAACCTTTCTTCAGATCAATCCACAATATGCAGCACCTGAATTTTGGTGCCATTGGAAGTACACTTAAAAATCATTGTTCAGTGCTGTGTTCAGATTAAAGACCAAAATCTCTCTTTCTTTTTTTTTTTTGATCATTCACATTGGTGGTGGAAAACAAAACAAAACAAAACAAAACAAAACACACTCACTGTAACACATGGTGATGTATCACTGATGATCACTAGAGCTGCTTTATAGCTGGTCCAGGAACTCTTGTAAAGTTTTTTGGCATCAGGGATTCTGTTAAGTACCAGGATATTTCAGCAAAAAAAAGGGTTGCCTCAGCCAGACAATATCAAAAGGCTATTAAAGGACAAAGTACTTTTCTGACCATTATGTCATAAAACCTTAGGTCAAAAGGTGAGCCTTCATTAAACACCAGTTATTATTGTTTCTAGAGTAAGCTGTTATTGGACTCAGACTCATCTCATCTCATTATCTCTAGCTGCTTTATCCTGTTCTCCAGGGTCGCAGGCAAGCTGGAGCCTATCCCAGCTGACTACAGGCGAAAGGCAGGGTACACCCTGGACAAGTCACCAGGTCATCACAGGGCTGACACACAGACACAGACAACCATTCACACTCACACCTACGGTCAATTTAGAGTCACCAGTTAACCTAACCTGCATGTGTTTGGACTGTGGGGGAAACTGGAGCACCTGGAGGAAACCCACGCGGACACGGGGAGAACATGCAAACTCCACACAGAAAGGTCCTGATCGGCTACGGGGCTCGAACCTGGACCTTCTTGCTGTGAGACGACAGCGCTAACCACTACACCACTGTGCTGCCCCATATATATATATATATCCGATACGGGTAAATACAGATTACAAGACGGCTACAGGAGACATTATAGTTAATCACATGTATATGGCAATAAATGTATATTAAGTTATGTTCATTATAGGTCATTAATTGAGTCCTCTTAAGGCTCTCTCTCTTTTCATATCAGAATTCATTGTTTATGTCCTTTCAAAAGCTCTCTTTTCAGACTAAAAATTCAGGAAATTCACAGAAGTGATGGTGAAACAATGATAGTCAACAAATTTGATCTTTCCCGATTGCATGAGCACTACCTAAAGCTTGTAGCATCTACTGTGTGACCTCATGTATCAATACGCAGAAAATGCTAGCAGACGCAGTCCTGCGATGACCTGGCAACTTGTCCAGGATGTACCCCGCCTCTCGCCCATAGTCAGCTGGGATAAGCTCCAGCTTCCCTGAGACCTTGTACAGGATAAGCGGTTACAGATAATGGATGAATGGATGCTAGCAGATGCTACTGAGAGGAGACCTGATGTCAAAATACAACTTATGAACCAGAATGAGAAGGTGGAACATCAAAATGCATCTTCTTTTATTTTAAATCTGAAGCATACATTTTAAACCTATGAAGGTGAGAACCTTCATATTCACAATATAAATTGTGTGAGAGAAACAGAGTGGAAACACTACTTCAGAGATCTGAAAAACTGAAAAACCTACAAACATAACAAATTAAAGAAAAAAAAACGTGTCTGTTATTAGGGGGAGAAATTTTTCTGGCATAGTTTGGGCCCACTTGTCTCCTTATGATAAAATATTTTTATCCTGATGAAAGTGGATTCTTCCAGGATGACAATATCCCCATCCACAGCACAGGAAGGGTTACTGAATGGTTTGATGAGTACAGAAAGGGGAAAAATAATATGCCAAGGCCTTCACAAGTACCAGATCTCAACCCAGTTGAAAATCGATGGGACAGTTTGGACTGATGCATGTTATAGCACTCTTCACCATCTTCACCAATCACCAATTTAGGGAATATCTTTTGGAAGAATGGTATTCATTCCTCTAGTACAGTTCCACAAACTTGTAGAATCTATGCCAAGGTTCAGTGAACCTGATCTGGTGGCTCATACTGCCAAAATGCTTCAGAAAAACACTTTATGCTGTTTTTTTCTTTGATTTGTCTGTGTTTTAAAACTAAATTCTCTTAGATGCTTCCAATTTTGGCAGATGGAGGCTTGATTGACCTATTATTATTACATTATAGGCTATTGGGTTTCTGCCTGTTACCAGATTCTTTATTTTAATAAATCTAAAATATATTTTCATTTGGAAAATCTAAACATCTGTGTTAAGGTCCACATTCATTAGCTTAATGAAATGAACCTCATTAATTTCACATCACATTCCATAATTGTAGTGGGGTAATTTGTCTTCGTTTTCTTTTCTCAGACTCTGACAATAAAAATAATAACAGTCTTGCTTGTGGCACCGAAATAGCTGTCAAGGCCTTAGTTACCATTGCTGCTTTTGTTACTGGTCAGAACACCTTGGTGGCTTCTTTCCAAAGCAGATGTGCAGTCCCAAATGGATGAATAAATTTTTCATCTGTGCCTGTAGTTTTGTCTCTTGGAAGTAATCTCAAATGGAGGAATGTAGTCTAGTAATCCAGGAAACACTGTAAAACACAAGAACCCATAGTACCAATAAGGCCTTTGGTGGAAGCTGATCTACAAATGGCGTGCACATCATTGACTACATCCAGTGCATTGCCCAATCCCCAAATTCTAATTTTTTCTCAGTAACGGGGACAGATGGAAGTCTAGGTGTATGTTGTAGCAATTACAACATGCTCCAGGAAGTTTGTGCTGCCGTTATCTCAGCATCCCATTTCTCCAGGTTCTAAAAACTTAACCATGCATGAGTGTGGCAATCATCTCCAAAAACCTTTTAGTACTAAGGTGTGTTGCTTCCTAATGCCATTCTGGAATATATTAATCAGGTAATTCTTACCACACAGTTAGGAGGGCTAAAATAGTACATTAGTAGCATTTGTAACTATGGTTCTATAAACCCTGGATAACCATCAGTGTTCCTTGCCGTTTGAAACCAGCACTGATGTGAACTTGGTGAGAAGGTTCCAGGAAAGATCACTGTATGATAGAGGTAATTGTTGCGTATACAGTTCCGTACTACATTCATGCTTCATGACTTTGTTGGAAGGTCGTGGCAAGAACATCGAGGTGATGCTCACCACCTGGGGTTAGACTACCACAGTAGAATATCTAGTGCCTGGCAACATGAGATTTTGTGGCTATGGAAAGTAGATGGCTTACAATCTTACAACCACTTATTTGCAGTAATACAGTGGTGCTTGAAAGTTTGTGAACCCTTTAGAATTGTCTATATTTCTGCATAAATATGACCTAAAACATCGTCAGATTTTCACACAAGTCCTAAAAGTAGATAAAGAGAAGCCAGTTAAACAAATGAGAAAGAAATATTATACTTGGTCATTTATTTATTGAGGAAAATGATCCAATATTACATATCTGTGAGTGGCAAAAGTATGTGAACCTCTAGGATTAGCAGTTAATTTGAAGGTGAAATTAGAGTCAGGTGTTTGTCATCCCATTGATTGAAATCAGGTGTGAGTGGGCACCCTGTTTTATTTAAAGAACAGGGACCTATCAAAGTCTGATCTTCACAACACATGTTTGTGGAAGTGTATCATGGCACAAACAAAGGAGATTTCTGAGGACCTCAGAAAAAGCATTGTTGATGCTCATCAGGCAGGAAAAGTTTACAAAACCATCTCTAGAGAGTTTGGATTCCAGCAATCCACAGTCAGACAGATTGTGTACAAATGGAGGAAATTCAGGACCATTGTTACCCTCCCCAGGAGTGGTCGACCAACAAAGATCACTCCAAGAGCAAACACATTAGCTAATATTAATGTTCATGAGTCCACCATCAGAAGAACACTGAACAACAATGGTGTGCATGGAAAGGTTGCAAGGAGAAAGCCACTGCTCTCCAAAAAGAACATTGCTGCTCATGTGCAGTTTGCTAAAGATCACGTGGACAAGCCAGAAAGCTATTGGAAAATTATTTTGTGGACGGATGAGACCAAAATAGAACTTTTTGATTTAAATGAGAAGCATTATGTTTGGAGAAAGGAAAACACTGCATTCCAGCATAAGAACCTTATCCCATCTGTGAAACATGGTGGCAGTAGTATCATGGTTTGGGCCGGTTTTTTCTGCATTTGGGCCAGGATGGCTTGCCATCATTGATGGAAGAATGAATTCTGAATTATACCAGCAAATTCTAAAGGAAAATGTCAGGACATCTGTCCATGAACTGAATCTCAAGAGAAAGTGGGTCATGCAGCAAGACAATGACCCTAAGCACACAAGTCGTTCTACCAAAGAATGGTTAAAGAAGAATAAAGTTAATGTTTTGGAATGGCCAAGTCAAAGTCCTAACCTTAATCCAATCGAAATGTTGTGGAAGGAACTGAAGTGAGCAGTTCATGTGAGTAAACCCACCAACATCCCAGAGTTGAAGCTGTTCTGTACAGAGGAATGGGCTAAAATACCTCCAAGCTGGTGTGCAGGACTGATCAACAGTTACGGGAAATGTTTAGTTGCAGTTATTGCTGTACAAGGGGGTCACACCAGATACTGAAAGCAAAGGTTCACATACTTTTGCCACTCACAGATATGTAATATTGGATCATTTTCCTCAATAAATAAATGACCAAGTATAATATTTTTGTCTCATTTGTTTAACTGGGTTCTCTTTATCTACTTTTAGGACTTGTGTGAAAATCTGATAATGTTTTAGGTCATATTTATGCAGAAATATAGAAAATTCTAAAGGGTTCACAAACTTTCAAGCACCACTGAACTTGAATATATTGCATGTAACACATAGAAAGAAATGGTCCCCTTCTCGGACATATATTGCAAAAAAAAAAAAAACTTTAGTAACCCACTGTATCACAGTGCCCTTTTTTTTTTTTTATACTGCAACTGTTAAATTAAAGTAGTCTATTAGCAGATAATTTAATTACTTTCAGCCATTTATTTCTCGAAACATGCACATTTATGGGCGGCATGGTGGTGTAGTGGTTAGCGCTGTCACCTTACAGTAAGAAGGTCCGGGTTCAAGCCCCGTGGCTGGCGAGGGCCTTTCTGTGCATAGTTTGCATGTTCTCCCCGTGTCCGCGTGGGTTTCCTCCGGGTGCTCCGGTTTCCCCCACAGTCCAAAGACATGCAGGTTAGGCTAACTGGTGACTCTAAATTGACCGTAGGTGTGAATGTGAGTGTGAATGGTTGTCTGTGTCTATGTGTCGGCCCTGTGATGACCTGGTGACTTGTCCAGGGTGTACCCCGCCTTTCACCCATAGTCAGCTGGGATAGGCTCCAGCTTGCCTGCGACCCTGTAGAACAGGATAAAGCGGCTAGAGATAATGAGATGAGATGAGATGCACATTTATCAGCTAATGCAATGACAATTCTGAACTTCTAGGAATAGGTTTAATGGTCATATTTATTTTGCAATAATAAGAAATATTACACAAATGGGGGCGGCACGGTGGTGTAGTGGTTAGCGCTGTCGCCTCACAGCAAGAAGGTCCTGGGTTCGAGCCCCGGGGCCGGCGAGGGCCTTTCTGTGTGGAGTTTGCATGTTCTCCCCGTGTCCGCGTGGGTTTCCTCCGGGTGCTCCGGTTTCCCCCACAGTCCAAAGACATGCAGGTTAGGTTAACCGGTGACTCTAAATTGACCGTAGGTGTGAATGTGAGTGTGAATGGTTGTCTGTGTCTATGTGTCAGCCCTGTGATGACCTGGCGATTTGTCCAGGGTGTACCCCGCCTTTCGCCCATAGTCAGCTGGGATAGGCTCCAGCTTGCCTGCGACCCTGTAGAAGGATAAAGCGGCTAGAGATAATGAGATGAGATGAGATGAGATGAGAAGAACAATGGTGCAAGGAGGGAACGAAGCCCAAAGGGCTTGTACAAGAGCTCCACCCCATCAATAATCAGCTTCAATCAACATGATGATGGCTAACAAATTAACTTTGAAAAGTAAGGAGACAATGTACAAAATAGTCATTGTAAAATGGAAAATATAGAAACAAGATACAAAACAAAACAATGTAAGTGGATAATAAGGAGACAAGGTACATAATGAAAAGAAACATCAAGTAGGGATAATAATCATGGAAAAAGGACACACAAAAAGACACAAAAAAAAACAAAAAATAAATAAAAGTGAAAAAGTGAGGCAATGGAGAGGGCAGAGAGTAAATGCGATGACTGGAGGATTCATGAAAAGGTAAAATGTATTTTAAGCTGCTTTTTGAAGAGTGAGGGGGAATATATGGATCATAATGGGAGAGGTAGTTCATTCCATAGCTTAGGGCCTCTATAAGATACGTTGAATTGATGGTGTGATGTACTAGAAAAGGGTAAGTATAGATTATTATTGTTACTATGTCTTGTGCAATATGAATGAAGATCTTTGTTTTTGTAAATAAACTTGTGAATGAATAAACATATTTGGTACATATTCAGTTTTTGAATTGGCAATAAAGAATATTTTTCAAAAAGTGGTGCAGATGGAGCATATCTGTTAGAATATGAAATGAACCTTAGGAACTTCTTCTGAATAATACATAATTTGTTAAGATGAGTAGGGTAAGAGGCTGCCCAAACAACATTGCAGTAATTCAAATAAGGAAACAAGAAACTGTAGTACAGAGTTAGGTGGGCTGAGGGATGTATTAAAGGACAGACCTTTCTTAATATGCCCAGCATCTTCGTAGACCTTTTGCAAACGAGGTCGATATGATTTGACCACTTAAGTCTTTCATCAACTATAATTCTCAGAAATTTAGTACATTTTACTTGCAATATTTCAGAACCGTTAATATATAATTTAGCTAGCTCTTTTGGGTGAGACTTATTTGTGTGGCAAAAGATCATTAAGTTACATTTCTTTACATTAAGTGTTAATTTATTAAGTTGGAACCATTTAGAGATATTAGATAATTCATCATTCACACTATTAATCAAATGATTGAAGTCATTATGTGTTGCAATAAGATTAGTGTCATCAGCAAATAATATGGGAAGAAGATGTTTGCAAGATATGGCTAAATCATTTATATAAATAAAAAATAATAAAGGGCCAAGAATTGAACCCTGAGGAACTCCGTGTATGATTCTGGATTTGGTGAAAGAATATCCATTTAGATCTACATATTGTTCTCATCTCATCTCATTATCTCTAGCCGCTTTATCCTGTTCTCCAGGGTCGCAGGCAAGCTGGAGCCTATCCCAGCTGACTACAGGCGAAAGGCAGGGTACACCCTGGACAAGTTGCCAGGTCATCACAGGGCTGACACATAGGCACAGACAACCATACACACTCACATTCACACCTACGGTCAATTTAGAGTCACCAGTTAACCTAACCTGCATGTCTTTGGACTGTGGGGGAAACCGGAGCACCCGGAGGAAACCCCCGCGGACACGGGGAGAACATGCAAACTCTGCACAGAAAGGCCCTCGTCGGCCACTTAATTGTTCCCCGTTAAGTAATTTTTAAACCACATTAGGGTAATATCCTCCAATCCATATCTATTTAATTTGGAAATCAAAATACTGTGGCTGACAGTATCGAAAGCTTTACTTAGGTCTAAAAAGACCCCAAGAGCAAACTTTCTTTCGTCCATGGCGGTTGAAATAGCATTTGGTAGCTGAAGTAATGCACGCTCTGTTGAGTATTTTTTCCAAAATCCATATTGGTGTGCATATAGGATGTTATTTTCAGCTAAATGCTTAGATATTCTTGAATAAACTAATTTCTCCAAAATTTTAGAAATCCAGGGCAGGATGGATATAGGTCGATAGTTACTGAAGTCCTTGGTATCACCTGTTTTGAAAATAGGAACAACTTTTGCAATTTTGAGATCAAGGGGAACAACTCCAGATTGTAATGATAAGAACAGAATGTGGGTTAAAGGTTGAATTATAGAATTAATAGTTTCTTTGATTAAAATGCTCTTTATGCCATCATGACCTGGTGCTGAATTTTTTTAATTCCAAGATGATATCATGGACTTCCTGTACATTTGGAGAGTCGAAGGTATCGAGAGGAGGAAAACGCCCTTTAATCATATTACATGGGAATCCAAAATACTCAATGCAAGAACAGAACCAACATTGACAAAAAAATGTTGGTTCTCTCAGAGTCTCAGCAGGAAATGGAAATGCTGCTGGGCTTTTTTGTTTAGTTAGGTGGTGCTGAGGGTCTGAATGAGATCTTCTTCAGAATCAGAATCAGAATTACTTTATTAATCCCCAGAGGGAAATTCAAATTTGCTACCAAGCTCCTGAATCAGAGAAGTAATAAACGTCTAAAAATAGAAGATAACATCGACTGAAAAAAGAATAAATAAAATACATTTAAATAAGTTCAATAACTTAAGTAAAAGCAAAATGAAGTGATTTTATATATAATGATTCCTATATACAGTGGAGCAAAAAAGTATTTAGTCAGTCACCAATTGTGCAAGTTCTCCCACTTAAAAAGATGAGAGAGGCCTGTAATTTTCATCATAGGTATACCTCAACTATGAGAGACAAAATGAGAAAAAAAAATCCAGAAAATCACATTGTCTGATTTTTAAAGAATTTATTTGCAAATTATGGTGGAAAATAAGTATTTGGTCAATAACAAAAGTTCATCTCAATACTTTGTTATATACCCTTTGTTGGCAATGACAGAGGTCAAACATTTTCTGTAAGTCTTCACAAGGTTTTCACACACTGTTGCTGGTATTTTGGCCCATTCCTCCATGCAGATCTCCTCTAGAGCAGTGATGTTTTGGGGCTGTCTCTGGGCAACACGGACTTTCAACTCCCTCTAAAGATTTTCTATGGGGTTGAGATCTGGAGACTGGCTAGGCCACTCCAGGACCTTGAAATGCTTCTTATGAAGCCACTCCTTTGTTGCCCAGGCGGTGTGTTTGGGATCATTGTCATGCTGAAAGACCCAGCCACATTTCATCTTCAATGCCCTTGCTGATGGAAGGAGGTTTTCACTCAAAATCTCACGATACATGGCCCCATTCATTCTTTCCTTTACACGGATCAGTCATCCTGGTCCCTTTGCAGAAAAACAGCCCCAAAGCATGATGTTTCCACCCCCATGCTTCACAGTAGGTATGGTGCTCTTTGGATGCAACTCAGCATTCTTTCTCCTCCAAACACGACAAGTTGAGTTTTTACCAAAAAGTTCTATTTTGGTTTTATCTGACCATTTGACATTCTCCCAATCCACTTCTGGATCATCCAAATGCTCTCTAGCAAACTTCAGATGGGCCTGGACATGTACTGGCTTAAGCAGGGGGACACGGCTGGCACTGCAGGATTTGAGTCCCTGGTGGCGTAGTGTGTTACTGATGATAGCCTTTGTTACTTTGGTCCCAGCTCTCTGCAGGTCATTCACTAGTTCCCCCCGTGTGGTTCTGGGATTTTTGCTCACCGTTCTTGTGATCATTTTGACCCCACGGGGTGAGATCTTGTGTGGAGCCCCAGATCGAGGGAGATTATCAGTGGTCTTGTATGTCTTCCATTTTCTAATAATTGCTCCCACAGTTGATTTCTTCACACCAAGCTGCTTACCTATTGCAGATTCAGTTTTCCCAGCCTGGTGCAGGTCTACAATTTTGTTTCTGGTGTCCTTTGACAGCTCTTTGGTCTTGGCCATAGTGGAGTTTGGAGTGTGACTGTTTTAGGTTGTGGACAGGTGTCTTTTATACTGATAACGAGTTCAAACAGGTGCCATTAATACAGGTAACGAGTGGAGGACAGAGGAGCCTCTTAAAGAAGAAGTTACAGGTCTGTGAGAGCCAGAAATCTTGCTTGTTTGTAGGTGACCAAATACTTATTTTACTGAGGAATTTACCAATTAATTCATTACAAATCCTACAATGTGATTTCCTGGATTGTTTCCCCCCATTCTGTCTCTCATAGTTGAAGTGTACCTATGATGAAAATTACAGGCCTCTCTCATCTTTTTAAGTGGGAGAACTTGCACAATTGGTGGCTGACTAAATACTTTTTTGCCCCACTGTACATATATTACACCTGAGTTAAGGATACAGTATACATGGTTAATGTATACTGTATACTTTCATGTGCACACCAAGAAAATTGGAGCCCCAACAGTCTCTATAGTAATGCTGTTGACCTGCAGTGAGGACTCTGTACTGCAAGTCCTTCTGAGCTTAAAAATCATCTTCTTAATGTCCTCATAAAACAACAGCTATTACTATACCAATCCACAGTATGCTCAGCCTTCTATCTGTATTATGACTCTGTTGCTTTTAATTAAGACCAAACCTGTAATGTCATGAGAAAACTTTATCCGATTTGAGCTGCTTGGAGCATAGTCATGAGCAGTGATGGCAGCATGTGAGCAGTATTTCTGATACAGTGGTGCTTGAAAGTTTGTGAACCCTTTAAAATTGTCTATGTTTCTGCATAAATATGACCTAAAACATATAGATAAACAGAACCCAGTTAAACAAATGAGACAAAAATATTATATTTGGTCATTTATTTATTGAGGAAAATGATCCAATATTACATATCTGTGAGTAGCAAAAGTATGTGAACCTTTGCTTCAGTATCTGGTGTGACCCCCTTGCACAGCAACAACTGCAACTAAACGTTTCTGGTAACTGTTGATCAGTCCTGTACACCGGCTTGGAGGAATTTTAGCCCATTCCTCCATACAGAACAACTTCAACTCTGGGATGCTGGTGGGTTTCCTCACATGAACTGCTCGCTTCAGGTCCTTCCGCAACATTTCGATTGGATTAAAGTCAGGACTTTGACTTGGCCATTCCAAAACATTAACTTTATTCTTCTTTAACCATTCTTTGGTAGAACGACTTGTGTGCTTAGGGTCGTTGTCTTGCTGCATGACTTACTTTCTTTTGAGATTCAGTTCATGGACAGATATCCTGACATTTTCCTTTAGAATTTGCTGGTATAATTCAGAATTCATTGTTCCATCAATGATGGCAAGCCGTCCTGGCCCAGATGCAGAAAAACAGGCCCAAACCATGATACCGTACTACCACCACCTTGTTTCACAGATGGGATAAGGTTCTTATGCTGGAATGCAGTGTTTTCCTTTCTCCAAGCATAACGCTTTTCATTTAAACCAAAAAGTTCTATTTTGGTCTCATCCATCCACAAAACATTTTTCCAATAGCTTTCGGCTTGTCCACGTGATCTTTAGCAAACTGCAGACGAGCAGCAATGTTCTTTTTGGAGAGCAGTGGCTTTCTCCTTGCAACCCTGCCATGCACACCATTGTTGTTCAGTGTTCTCCTGATGGTGAACTCATGAACATTAACATTAGCCAATGTGAGAGAGGCTTTCAGTTGCTTAGAAGTTACCCTGGGGTCCTTTGTGACCTCGCCGACTATTACACACCTTGCTCTTGGATCTTTGTTGGTTGACCACTCCTGGGGAGGGTAACAATGGTCTTGAATTTCCTCCATTTGTACACAATCTGTCTGACTGTGGATTGGTGGAGTCCAAACTCTTTAGAGATGGTTTTGTAACCTTATCCAGCCTGATGAGCATCAACAATGCTTTTTCTGAGGTCCTCAGAAATCTCCTTTGTTTGTGCCATGATACACTTCCACAAACATGTGTTGTGAAGATCAGACTTTGATAGATCCCTGTTCTTTAAATAAAACAGGGTGCCCACTCACACCTGATTTCAATCAATGGGATGACAAACGACCTGACTCTAATTTCACCTTCAAATTAACTGCTAATCCTAGAGGTTCGCATACTTTTGCCACTCACAGATATGTAATATTGGATCATTTTCCTCAATAAATAAATGACCAAGTATAATATTTTTGTCTCATTTGTTTAACTGGGTTCTCTTTGTCTACTTTTAGGACTTGTGTGAAAATCTGACGATGTTTTAGGTCATATTTATGCAGAAATATAGACAATTCTAAAGGGTTCACAAACTTTCAAGCACCACTGTATATGTTTTGGGAACAAATGTATATATTATTATTATCTTGTCTTGTCTTCTTCCGCTTTATCCGGGGCCGGGTCGCAGAGGCAGCAGTCTAAGCATGGAAGCCCAAACTTCCCTCTCCCCAGACACCTCGGCCAGCTCCTTGGGAAGAACACCGAGGCGTTCCCAGGCCAGCCGAGAGACATAGTCCCTCCAGCGTGTCCTGGGTCTTCCCCGGGGCCTCCTCCCGGGGGGACATGCCTGGAACACCTCCCCAGGGAGGCATCCAGGAAGCATCCGAAAAAGATGCCCGAGCCACCTCAGCTGATTCCTCTCGATGTGGGGGAGCAGTGGCTCTACTCCGAGCTCCTCCCAAGTGACTGTGCTTCTCACCCTATCTCTAAGGGAGCGCCCAGCCACCCTGCGAAGGGAACTCATTTTGGCCGCTTGTATCCGCGATCTTGTTCTTTCGGTCATTACCCAAAACTCATGACCATAGGTGAGAGTTGGAACGTAGATCGACCGGTAAATTGAGAGCTTTGCCTTTTGGCTCAGCTCCTTCTTCACCACGACGGACTGGTAAAGCGACCGCATCACTGCGGAGGCTGCACCGATCCGCCTATTGATCTCACGCTCCATCCTTCCCTCACTCGTGAACAAGATCCCGAGATACTTAAACTCCTCCACTTGAGGCAGGACTTCTCCACCAACCTGGAGAGGGCAAGCCACTCTTTTCTGGTCGAGAACCATGGCCTCGGACTTGGAGGTGCTGATTCTCATCCCAGCCGCTTCACACTCGACTGCAAACCGCCCCAGTGCATGCTGAAGGTCCTGGTTTGAAGAAGCCAACAGGACAACATCATCCGCAAAAAGCAGAGATGAAATCCTGTGGTTCCCAAACAGGATTCCTTCCGGCCCCTGGCTGCACCTAGAAATTCCATCCATAAAAATTATGAACAGAACTGGTGACAAAGGGCCGCCCTGCCGGAGTCCAACATGCACTGGGAACAGGTCTGACTTACTGCCGGCAATGTGAACCAGACTCCTGCTCCGTTCGTACAGGGACCGGACAGCCCTTAGCAAAGAGCCCCGAACCCCATACTCCCGAAGCACCTCCCACAGAATACCACAAGGGACACGGTCGAATGCCTTCTCCAGATCCACAAAGCACATGTGGACTGGTTGGGCAAACTCCCATGAACACTCGAGCACCCTATGAAGGGTATAGAGCTGGTCCAGTGTTCCGCAACCAGGACGAAAACCACATTGTTCCTCCTGGATCCGAGGTTCGACTATTGGTCGAATTCTCCTCTCCACACTCAAAAAAAACCCATTGGATTTACTTAACTGAGTTATGGCAACCGGTCCCACGAAACTGTGTTAATTTAGATGTATTGAATACAGTTTTGTTGCGTTTTTCAACATATAACTGTATTCAGTACATCTAAATTAACACAGTTTCGTTGGACCGGTTGCCATAACTCGGTTAAGTAAATCCAATGTTTTATTTTTTTGAGTGCAGTACCCTGGAGTAAACTTTCCCTGGGAGGCTGAGAAGTGTGATTCCCCTATAATTGGAGCACAGTATCCGGTCCCCTTTCTTAAAAAGAGGGACCACCACCCCAGTCTGCCACTCCAGAGGCACTGTCCCCGACCACCACGCGATGTTGCAGAGGTGTGTCAACCAAGACAGCCCCACAGCATCCAGAGACTTGAGATACTCAGGGCGGATCTCATCCACCCCCGGTGCCTTGCCACCGAGGAGCTTGCAAACCACCTCAGTGACTTCGGCTTGGGTAATGGACAAGTCCACCTTTGAGTCATCAGCCTCAGTCTCCTCAATGGAAGATATGATGGTGGGATTGAGGAGATCCTCAAAGTATTCCTTCCACCGCCCGACAATGTCCCCAGTCGAGGTCAACAGCTCCCCACCCGCACTGTAAACAGTGTTGGCAGAGTACTGCTTCCCCCTCCTGAGGCGCCGGATGGTTTGCCAGAATTTCTTCGAAGCCGACCGATAGTCCTTCTCCATGGCCTCCCCAAACTCCTCCCAGTTCCGAGTTTTTGCCTCCGCAACTGCCCGAGCTGCGGCACGCCTGGCCTGCCGATACCCGTCAGCTGCCTCAGGAGTCCCGGAGGTCAACATGGCCTGATAGGACTCCTTCTTCAGCTTGATGGCATCCCTTACTTCCGGTGCCCACCACCGGGTTCGGGGATTGCCGCCACAACAGGCACCAGAGACCTTGCGGCCACAGCTCTGAACAGCTGCGTCCACAATGGAGGTAGAGAACATGGTCCACTCAGACTCCATGTCCCCCGCCTCCCTCGGAAGCTGGGAAAAGCTCTCCTGGAGGTCGGAGTTAAAGACCCCCCGACAGAGTGCTCGGCCAGACGTTCCCAGCAGACCCTCACCATACGTTTGGGCCTGCCAGGTCTGTCCAGCTTCCTCCTCCGCCAGCAGATCCAACTCACCACCAGGTGGTGATCAGTTGACAGCTCAGCCCCTCTCTTCACCCGAGTGTCCAAGACATAGGGCCGGAGATCAGATGAAATGACAACAAAGTCTATCATCGACCTCCGACCTAAGGTGTCCTGGTGCCACGTGCACTTATGGACACCCCTATGCTCGAACATGGTGTTTGTTATGGACAAACTGTGACTAGCACAGAAATCCAATAACAAAACACCACTCAGGTTCAGATCGGGGAGGCCGTTCCTCCCAACCGCGCCCCTCCAGGTGTCACTGTCGTCGCCCACATGAGCATTGAAGTCCCCCGTAGCACAATGGAGTTCCCAGTCTGAGCACCCCTCAGTACCTCTCCCAGGGACTCCAAGAAGGCTGGATACTCTATACTGCTATTTGGCCCATAGGCACAAATAACAGCAAGAGCCCTCTCCCCAATCCGAAGGCACAGAGAGGCGACCCTCTCGCTCACTGGGGTAAACTCCAACACATGGCAGCTGAGCTGGGGAGCTATAAGCAAGCCCACACCATCCCGCCGCTGCTCACCATGGGCGACTCCAGAGAAGTGGAGAGTCCAGCCCCTCTCAAGGAGCTGGGTTCCAGAGCCCAAGCTGTGCGTGGAGGTGAGCCCGACTATCTCTAGCCGGTACCTCTCAACCTCCCTCACAAGCTCAGGCTCTTTCCCCCCCAGCGAAGTGACATTCCATGTCCCAACAGCTAGCCGCTGTGTCCGGGGATCAGGTCGTCGAGGCCCCTGCCTTCGACTGCCGCCCAATCCACACTGCACCAGTCCCCTACTGCTACCTCTGTGGGTGGTGAACCCACAGGAGGTCGGGCCCACATCACTTCTTCGGGCTGAGCCCGGCCGGGCCCCATGGGCAAAGGCCCGGCATCCAAGCACTTGCATACGAGCCCCAACCCCGGGCCTGGCTCCAGGGTGGGGCCCCGGCTGTGCCATACCGGGCGACGTCACGGTCCTTGATTGTTTCTCCATAAGGGTTTTGGTGAACTGCTCTTGGTCTGGCCTGTCACCTAGGACCTGTCTGCCTTGGGAAACCCTGACAGGGGCATAATGCCCCTGACAACATAGCTCCTAGGATCATTCAAGCACACAAACCCCTCCACCACAATAAGGTGGCAGTTCTAGGAGGGGAATTATTATTATTATTATTATTATTATTATTATTATTATTAATACATTTTTTTTTTACAAAATTGTATTCTAGCATCTGTTTTTAATAAGTGTGGAAGAATATTATGTAATTTGCATTACATGTTCTGTGTTTTTGTTTAGTTGTCAGGAAAGAAATGAGTAGGTTGTAATTTTTTTTTTGATGATTTAGCTTCTATCCAGGAAGTTGCAAAATCCGTATGTGATTATGAGTCAGTAGAGTGAAGAGCAATGGACTAACCACCTAGCCCTGGAGTTCTCCAGTGCTCAGAGTGATGGTGCTAACACTAACTGAGTCTATGATTAATTTGCAGAGGGATGTGTTCAGGCCCAGTTGGCTTTATTTTGTATGTCAGCTCCTCATGGTTTTTTTTTTAATGATAATGCACATGAATACTGTTCATCTTACAATCAACAATGATACCATTTATGCATAGAGCTTAACAAGCATCAGAGACATTAATATAATATTCTCAACTGAGCTGCTTCTATAAGCTACTAGCATACTACCACAGAAGGCAGAATTACTCTGAATATGAGTGAGAAAAAATAATAATGTGGTAGCAGCAATCTTGAGATTGCTGCTAATAGCAGTCTGGCTGCAAATAGGGATAAATTAAAAAAAAAATTAATATACAGCTCTGGAAAAAAATTAAGAGACAACTTCTTTTTTTCCATAAATCAGCATCTCTATGTATGGCAGTCATTTCATTCCAGTGTCTGTGCTGGAATTCCAACACAAGCACACCTTATTTTACTTAATGAGGTGAACTGATTAGATGATCACCTGAACCAAATCTTATTTATGAGGAAAAGTATAAAACCACTGCTGTGGTCATCACTATCCTCTTGCAATAGGACCAGTTTGGATGGCAAAAACAGTGCTAGTAATACCTCAAATTTAATTGAAATACAAAAATATCTATTCATTGTGCCAAAAGAATTAAAAAGAAAAGTTCTGAGTAAAGGAAAAAGAAGGGTTTAATTCCGGCTTTCCTGGCAGAGGAATACAGTGAGCATCAGGTTGCTTCCATCTTCAAAATTTCAAAGACAGCAGTTCATACGAACAAGGTCAAGCAGCAGACATTGGGAACAACAAAGTTACAGACTGGCAGAGGGCAAGGTGGCTCCACTAACTGGGATGATCTTTAACTCCTTCGAATGTCTCTCAACAACCTTAGAATGACATCAAGTGACCTACAAAAAGAATGGCAAATGGCAGCTGGGGTTAAGTGCATGGCAAGGATAGTTCGAAACGGGCTCCTCTGGGCAGGGTTGAAGTCATGCAAAGTTAGAAAAAAGCCCTTTATCAGTGAGAAGCAAAGAAGAGCCAGGCTGAGGTTTGATCAAGACCATAAGGATTGGACCATAGAGGACTGGAGTAAGGTCATCTTCCCTGATGAGTCCAATGTTCAGCTTTTCCCATCACCTGGTCATCTATTGGTTAGACGGAGACCTGTAGAGGCCTACAAGCCATAGTGTCTTGCACCAAAATTTGGTGAAGGGTCGGTGATGATTTGCGGGTGCTTCAGCAAGGCTGGAATGGGCAGATTTTTGTTTGCAAAGGACATATATCAAGCCATGTACAAGGTTATCCTGGAAGAAAACTTGCTTCCTTCTGCTCTGACAATGTTCCCTAACTCAGAGAATTGGGCTTTCCAGCAGGACAATGCTGCATGCCACACAGCCAGGTCAATCAAGGTGTGGATGGAGGACCACAAAATCAAGACCCTGTTATGGCCAGCCCAATCTCCAGACCTGAACCCTAGTGAAAACCTCCAGAATGTGATCAAGAGGAAGATGGATGGTCACAAGTCATCAAGTAAAGCAGAGCTGATTGAATTTTTACATCAGGAGTGGCATAAAGTTACCCAAGAGCAACATGAAAGACTGCTGGAGAGCATGTCAGGATGCATAAAAGCTGTGATTAAATGTCAGTGTTTTTCCACCAAATATTGATTTCTGAACTCATTCTAAGTTCAAACATTAGTAATGTATTGTTTAAATTTGATCATGATTTGTATGCATTAATCAAGGTCTGAAAACACTTCATCTTTTTTTGTTATTTTGACCAGTTGTCATTTTCTGCAATTAAATGCTCTAAGTAACAATATTTTTATGTGGAATTTAGGGGAAATTTTGTCAGTAGCTTATGGAGTAAAACAAAAATGTTCATGTTCCTCAAACATATACCTATAAATAGTAAAACCAGAGAAACCGATACTTTTGCAGTGGCCTCTTAATTTTTTTTGACAGCTGTACATTTTATGTCTAGATTTCTGTAAAGCTGCTTTGTGACAATGTCCATTGTTAAAATCTCCATATAAGTAAAATTGAATCAAATTGAATTAAATTGTGATATGATGTGCTCACTGCCTCATCTATACTGCCTGCCTCCAATGATGTCACAAATGCTTTGCCACAGAAGTCAAATCTTTTCTTACAATAGAAAAGGAACATTGGAGGAAAGTGTAACATTGTGTTTATTAGGTAACCTAATTATTAATTATGTGCCAAGTAGAGAAACATCATGCAAATATGTGTTAAGCTGTTAAACTGTTGTACTCTTAAATGTTCTGTTGCCTCATAGGTTTCTAACATTATCGTCTGTATCCAGCCTGCTAGATAACTGCTATAGTGGGCTCTCAGAGGGTGGTGCGATCAGCTGCATGCACCAATGGAATGGAACTCCCTGACCTGCAGTCTATCAGCAGAAAGTAGTGCTGAACCATGGCCATGAAGATAGTGAAGGACCTCAGCCATCCTAACAATGGACACTTCTCTCTGTTGTGGTCAGGGAAGTGCTTTCACTACCTGAGGGCCAACACAGAGAGAATGAGGAGAAGATTCTTCCCACAGGCCATTCAGGCCCTCAACCAGGACAAGAACTATGACTATTTATACATACGGTACACATATAAATACACACCTTGGATTTCTTTGCTTAATACCCATACACCCAACATTCCTGCCAAAACACATGACATATCCCGTATTTATACACATTTATATTATATTGTTAGCTTTTTCACTGCAACTACCTCAGCTTGATGTTGCACAGCATCATACTGCACATACAACTGTGCAGTCAACTGTATATATTTAAATATTTTTTAGATTTTTCTTTTTCTATAACCCCAAATCAGGAAAAAGTTGGGACATTATGGAAAATGCAAATAAAAAAAAGGAAAGCAGTGATTTCTAAGTGTACTTTGACTTGTATTTCATTGCAGACAGCATGAACCCAAGATATTTTATGTTTTGTCTGTTCAACTTCATTTCATTTGTTAATATAAATCCATTCCTGGACTTCAAGCCTGCAACACATTCCATAAAAAGTTGGGACAGGGGTCATTTAGGCCGAGTAATGAGGTAAAACTATTGAATAAGAATGTGATTTGAAACAGGTGATGTCAACAGGTGACTGTAATCATGATTTGGCACAAAATCAGTATCCAGGAAAGGCCTAGTCTTTGAGGAGCAAACATTGGCTGAGAATCTCCAGTTTGTCAACAGATGTGTGAGAAAATTATTGAAATGTTTAAACACAATGTTTCTCAAAGAAAGATAGGAAGGGATTTTGGTATTTCACCCTCTGTGGTATATAATATCATTAAAGAATCTGAAGGAATTTTGGTGTATAAAGGGCACAAGTGTAAGCTGAACACCCGTGATCTCTGATCGTTCAGATGGCACTGCATCAAGAACTGTCATTCATCTATAGCTGATATAACCACACAGGCTCGGGATTACTTTGGCAAACCTTTGTCAAGCGCTACAATATGGAGTTACGTCCACAAATGCCAGTTAAAACTTTACTGTGCAAAAAGGAAGCCTTGTGTTAACTATGTACAGACGCACCATTGACTTCTCTGGGCTCAGAGGCATCTGGGATGAACCATCACACAGTGGAAATTTGTATTGTGGTCAGATGAATCAGTATTCCAGGTATTTTTTTGAAGAAATGAATGCTGTCTGCTCCAGACCAGTGATGAACAAGACCATCCAGACTGCTACCAGCAACAAGTCTAAAAGCCAGGGTCTGTCATGGTATGAGGTTGTGTCAGTGCCCTTGGCAAAGGTAACTTACACTTCTGTGATGGCAGCATTAATGCAGAAAAGTACATTGAGATTTTGGAGCAACTAATGCTGCCTTCAAGATGACATCTTTTCCAGAGAAATTTCAACAAGACAATGCAAAACCACATTCTTCACACATTACAAAGGCATGGCTGTGGAAGAAGAGGGTGCCTATCCCCTCTGTCCTCAGTAGAGAACGTGTGCCAAATTTTGAAACAAAAAATCTGACAACGTCGACCCTATACTGTAGCACACCTTAAGACCTGTGTTCAGAATTGCGGTGCCAGGTCTTAATTATTTTGACCTTTAAAAGTAGTAAACAGGCACCCTTGTCAGACATAGTGGCTCCCAACTTGTTAGTTGTCAGGGCAACCGACCTCCTCCCCGTTGTTTGTGCATACGCTGTGCGCGTGGACAGGGCATCTTACAACACGCCAACTTCAGACACCCTGGCGCCACTGTCCATCACACGCCAACTTCAGACACCCTGGCGCCACTGTCCATCACACGCCAACTTCAGACACCCTGGCGCCACTGTCCATCACACTGTGCTGCGTGGACTATATAAGATGCGCACAAACATCGAAGAAAACACAGCACACATCAGACGGGGACTCCGTGCAACACCTGCTTCTCATCAGTGAATATTTGGATCCGTTTCTCTCTTTCTCTCTCTGTTTCATTTCTTTCTTGCTTTCTATCTTTCTATCGCGGACGTGTCAGGATCCAACGTCCATCATTTGTGCCGTGTGAGCATTCCGTGCGTCCTTGAATGTAAGTTGTTTATTGTTGCGTAGCTACTGTGTTATGTGTGTACTCGCTATCTGTAACTGTTACATGTGGCGGTAAGGCTAGCGAGTATTTCTTCTCTTTTTCTCTCATCCTGTGTCTGTCTATTTTCTTACGTGTTTGTTCTGTTCTGTTCAGTAGCCATGTAATGATAGCGCTTGTCTTCTCGACCGCGGTCTGTTAAGGGAGCACATTTCATTATTAGCCATTGCCGTGTTGGGAGTGTAGTGGTGGTATGTACAGTTCATAACCGCGCCACATATTCTAACCTTCTATGCGCAATACAGCGCGGGGCAGCGCTTAAAGGAGCCACGCTCCCCTTCATTCAGCCGACACACTCTGTGTCTTCATGCGGGTGTGACTCGCTGTAAGCAGTTGCACCACGCACCTTGGTAATGATAGCTGCTGTAGGCAGCTATCCTCATCCTCCGTGTACGTTGTACACATTGTACATATTGTGTACATATCGTGTATATAGTCAGTATCTAGTGTGTTGTGTTATTTATTACGGGGTGTAAGTAGCATTCATTGGGCTTTACATTGTTTTACTTATATAGTATTCATTTGTGTGTTTTACATTTGTATTACATTGTATATAATTATTATTCATTTGCGTTAATATATATTTAATGCGATGTGTATTTGTATTTATATCATTGTTATTATTTACATTATTGCTTGTGTGTATATTATTGCTCATGTCTTGTTGTATTTGTATTTTATTCTGTTTTCTAGTAAAACCACGGTTTACATTGTTGCTCATGAGTGGACATCCATTAATTCCTGTTCTAACCGGACAGCCTGTGTAGCTTGCTGTATACCTGATCCAGTGTCCCTCTTATACAGTCCTTTACCCTGTCCATCAGAATGGGTCAAAATTACAGCAGAAATGTTTCATCACTTGGTGTCTTCAGTTCCTAAACATCTTTTAAATGGTGTGAGGAATGGCAACATTATAAAGTGGTAAATGCTTTACTGTCCCAACTTTTTTTTAAATTCGTTGCAATAATCCAATTTTTAATAAGCATTTATTTTGAAAAAATAAAAATAAAAAAACAACAACAGTAAAATTAATGAGGTAAAACATCAAATAATGTGCTGTTGTATTGATTTGAGTGTAATACAGGTAAAATATTATTTACACATCATTGTTTTCAGTTTTAATTTCAGTTTCACCATACCGTCCCAGGCGGCACGGTGGTGTAGTGGTTAGCGCTGTCGCCTCACAGCAAGAAGGTCCTGGGTTCGAGCCCCGGGGCCGGCGAGGGCCTTTCTGTGCGGAGTTTGCATGTTCTCCCCGTGTCCGCGTGGGTTTCCTCCGGGTGCTCCGGTTTCCCCCACAGTCCAAAGACATGCAGGTTAGGTTAACTGGTGACTCTAAATTGACCGTAGGTGTGAATGTGAGTGTGAATGGTTGTCTGTGTCTATGTGTCAGCCCTGTGATGACCTGGCGACTTGTCCAGGGTGTACCCCGCCTTTCGCCCGTAGTCAGCTGGGATAGGCTCCAGCTTGCCTGCGACCCTGTAGAAGGATAAAGCGGCTAGAGATAATGAGAATGGGATTATTGCAGTAGTCATGTTTCCCAGTAATAGTATAATTAAGACACAACTGTCTGTTATAGTCTGTCTTTTTGTGAGTTAGTAACATTAGCTTATATATAAACAACAATATCTCTTTTTATTAACAATGTCTCTTATGACAAATATCAAAATAAAAAATAGGAAAGCATAGTAATAAAAGTTACAAAAAATGTAATGTAAAATATAAATTTGGTTATTAAGACAAGAGTGGAATGCTGTATAGTGTTTATGTTGTAGTCTGGTTTTTACAAGTATTTTCTATTTATTTTTGAAAATGAACCAGACAGTATTAACAGCTGTTTCCACCAGTCAGTATTACCAGCTGCTCTGTGTCA
Organism: Neoarius graeffei; assembly: GCF_027579695.1. NCBI lineage: Eukaryota > Metazoa > Chordata > Actinopteri > Siluriformes > Ariidae > Neoarius > Neoarius graeffei. The sequence goes on along the minus strand of NC_083579.1, from coordinate 43,610,810 downwards.
GGCTTGTCACACACAGCATGTGTATGTTTGCATGGACGAACTGAGGACATAAGAAAATAACACCTCTTCTGTTTGACTCTTTCCCATGTCTTTAGCCCTTACTCCTTGTCTCTAAGTCACTGGTTTAAACTCATGCAATGAAGCATATTTGTATTTCTGCATCATGAGGCAGAGAAGGGGTTTATGAGTAATTATAACCAGACTTCAGCTAAATGCTAACTGGTTTCGACAGCGTGCATCTGGTCATGTACCTGGAAACATTATGATGAGACATTCTAACTTTTCTTCGGTATGTTTTATCAAGGTCGCCTCACAGCAAGAAGGTCCTGGGTTCAAGCCCCATGGCCGGCGAGGGCCTTTCTGTGCGGAGTTTGCATGTTCTCCCTGTGTCCGCGTGGGTTTCCTCCGGGTGCTCCGGTTTCCCCCACAGTCCAAAGACATGCAGGTTAGGTTAACTGGTGACTCTAAATTGACCGTAGGTGTGAATGTGAGTGTGAATGGTTGTCTGTGTCTATGTGTCAGCCCTGTGATGACCTGGCAACTTGTCCAGGGTGTACCCTGCCTTTCACCCGTAGTCAGCTGGGATAGGCTCCAGCTTGCCAGCGATCCTGTAGAAGGATAAAGCGGCTAGAGATAATGAGATGAGATGAGATGTTTTATCAAGGGTTTTGGAGTACAAATAGACCTCAAGTGCAGTGTAAAATAATAATATATTCCCTAATCACACCTAGCACGTTCTGTCTTCCATCGGCTGGGTATCACGTTTTAAAGGAGACATGGAAGCAGATGCATATGCAGATCAAAACTTTAATAAACAAAACTGAGTGATAAAACAAACAAGAAACAAAAATAAAAGCATGAACAAGACTAGAATTAGACATGGAATTGGAACTGAGAGTAACCTTAACACAAGACAAAGAAACTACCAGAAGCAGGGGCTTAAATAAGCAGGTAATCAGAGGAGAAAATGGAAACAGGTGCAAGTGATAGTGACACAATAGGAAACTGACCAATAACAAGACAAAGGAGACTAACAAAAAAACAAAAAAACCAACAAAAACAAACACGTGTTAACAGAAACATAAACAGGATCGTGCAGAAGTCACATCATCGTGCTATGGGTTTTCAGGGTTACGAAGAACATATAGCGCCGGAAGCCAGGGGAGAAATCCATGATAGAACCCCTACCTAAAAGGCGCTCCTCCCAGAACATCTAGCCACAAAACACCAGGAGACCTGCCACTCTAAATAAAATGTCCACCAGGGTTCCTGAGTCCTGAGGCAGGTATAGTCTTAAGCAGAGCAGCATACAGAAAAGTCAAGTCTGTATATTGTTTGTGTAGCAGTTTTGCATAGTACTTTTAACACCAGACACTGTTGCAAAGCAACTTAACTGAAAAATAAAGATTTTAAACATACAAACTAATACATTTATCTCTAATAAGCATAGGCATGGGCAAGGATTCAGGCTCAGGCATGGAGGGCCTCTGGAGGGAACTCTGGAGCGAAGGCCTCCCTTTCAGCCGCCCTGGCAGCCACTGAAGGGAGTGCTGGAGTGGAAGCCTTACTGTTGGTCAACTTGTTGACCAATGTAAGGACCTCTGGAGCAGAGGCAGCCATGTTGGTCACTGGAAGAAGTGCTGAAGTGAAAGCATCCCTTTTGGCCATCCTGTTGGCCACTGGAGGGGGGCTCTGGAGGAGAGGCAGCCCAGTCAGCCTCTGGAGTTCCACGCAGGTCCTAGTCCACCCCACCAAAAGATTTTTAGGGGATCTTGGTGCTGGATAAACGGAAACCCAAACTTCAAGAAAAAAAAATCACAAAACTGTTCAGGGTCATTTAAAAGGGTTGTTGCTGGTGAACAAGGAGCTTGGCCCCCTCATGGGCTGGTTCATGAGCCAGGACAACAAAAACTGTACCCACATCCATCCTGTGGGCTTGGGTTCCACCAGGATGTCATAGTAGAGGTGACATGGAACCCATTTGGTGAATATTCCATGTCAGAGTTCATGTCCATGCTTAAGCCCAAGTCTATGCCTGAGTCCATGCCTAAGCCTGAATCCTTGCCCATGCCTAAGTCCATGTCAGAGTCTCCACTTATGCCTAAGCCCATGCCCATGTCTGAATCCATGGCTGAATCTCTGCCCATGCCTGAGCCCAGGTCTATGTCCATGCCCATGTCCATGTTCATACCCATGCCTGAATTTGAGTCCAAGCCCATGCTGATAGCTGAGTCTATACCCATGCCGTTGGCTGAATCCATTACCATGTTTAGGCCTGAGTAAATGCCTGAATCCCTGCCTGAGTCTGAATCTCTGCCCGAATCTGAGCTCATTCCTGAATTCATGCCCGAGTCCATGCTTTTGCCAGAATCTATGCCTAAATCCGTGCTCATATCCACGTCCATGCCTGACATTATGCCCACGCTGCTACCCAAGAATCAGGTTCTCTGTATGCTGTTCTGCTTAACACTATGCTTGCCTCAGGACTCAGGAACCCTGATGGACATTTTATTTAGAGGTGTAGGTCCACCAGTGTTTTGTGGCCTCAGTTTTGTTTGTTAAAGTTTTGATCTGTGCATGCATCTGCCTCCATGTCTCCTTTAAAACATGACACTGGGAACCACTTTTTGGAATGTGTAGTGTGATAAACATCTTATACATAATAGCATGTGACAGAAAATGATGAAAACACTTTCTAAAAATTTCGGTTTAGTTCTAGCCTATTCACGCTGTTAGTTACTTTGGGTGATGTCTATAATAAAATTACTCAACTAAAATAAAACTATTGCATGACCAATTTAGTCAGCCGACAGGATTGCACATTTTATTTTCTCTTTTCTTTGGCCTTTCAATGAAGAAAATGTAGGTGATCCATCCAACATTATGTGATTGTGAATTTAAACACTTGGTAAATTGAAATGCTTCAAAAGGTGATGTTATCTATACTATCTATCTCATCATCTCTAGCCACTTTATCCTGTTCTACAGGGTCGCAGGCAAGCTGGAGCCTATCCCAGCTGACTACGGGCGAAAGGCGGGGTACACCCTGGACAAGTCACCAGGTCATCACAGGGCTGACACATAGACACAGACAACCATTCACACTCACACCTACGGTCAATTTAGAGTCACCAGTTAACCTAACCTGCATGTCTTTGGACTGTGGGGGAAACCGGAGCACCCGGACGAAACCCACGCAGACACGGGGAGAACATGCAAACTCCGCACAGAAAGGCCCTCGCTGGCCCCGGGGCTTGAACCCAGGACCTTCTTGCTGTGAGGTGACAGTGCTAACCACCACACCACCGTGCCGCCCTACTATCTATCTATCTATCTATCTATCTATACTAGTGAATTTTGGCGTGAATTACTGGAGCATGCAAGTTTTTTTTCTTTTTTAATTCTTGTCTCTGGTACTTTTCTCATTAAAACAAAGGATAATTCAGCCTCTGAAGATGAATGAATGAAAATCTTTATACATTCATTCATCTTCATTGATGGCATTATCCTGGTCAGGGCAGGGCACTTTGCTGTTAAGGGGATTGAATATTTGAGATATGATATTCAGGCTGATAAATATTAGAGCTGTGCAATGTATTGTTTGTTCATGTTTAACACATTAAATTTGTTCAGCTGGACTTCTAATACTTTGTTGACCTATAATTTTGATCCCAGTATTTTACACATCAGTGTTTAACTTTGAAACCAGGATTTTGCAGAATTAAACGCACCACTTCATCTATTTGAAAAAAAAAAATCACATTAAAATAAAACTACAGAATGCATTCATGTATTGTTAGGGTTTGCTGGGATTCAAACCTGGTTCACTGATGTGATAATCCAGCAAACCCCCACTAGGCCACAAGGGAGATGACTCAAGTGTAGAGGCATGAGGCAGAAGTAGAAAAGTATCAAAAAGTTTATTTACAAAAAATATACAATCCATGGCAAAAAACAAAAGTAATCCAAAAGCTCAGAAGATAAAGGGAAAATAAAAAAATATCCAAAAGATCAAAGTCCAAAAATAAGAAAAGAAAAGGCAAAAATGCAAATGCTCAGAAGATCTCAAAAATGGTACAAACAAAATTCAAAAGGTTCAAAAAGAAAGCAAAGTACAAAAACCACAAAGACACAGGCAAGACCCCCCCCCAGGAGCGTCTCCTGACGTTCCCAGGGCGATCCGGATGGGCCGAATGGAAATCCCGGCATAGTCCTTTATCTAGAATGTCCCGGGCGGGGACCCAACAGCGTTCCTCAGGGCCATAGCCCTCCCAATCTACTAGATATTGAAGCCCGCCGCGGACCTGGCAGGAGTCAAGCAGGCGATGCACGGTGAACACAGTCTGACCCTGGAAGATGCGGGGGGGTGGGGGGCTCCTAGGGGCAGGGGCATACATGGACGTCAGTATGGGCCGCAACAGGGAAACATGGAATGTGGGGTTGATCCTCAGAGTCCGGGGCAACTGGAGCTGGTAGGCGACAGGGTTCACCCTGTGCACCACCTTGAAGGGGCCAATGTAGTGAGGAGCAAGCTTGCGGTTCTCCACCCGCAGCGGAAGGTCCTTAGTGGACAGCCAAACCCGCTGCCCAGGGCGGAAAGCATGGGCAGGTCTTCTATGGCAGTTGGCCTGAGTCTGGTTGGTTCTGGAGGTCTGGATGAGGGTCTTCCTGACCTTGCTCCAGGTCTTGAGACACCGTCTCACATATTGGTTGACTGAGGGCACCCCCGCGTCCTCCTCCTGGTCCGGGAACAGAGGTGGCTGGAACCCGAATTGGCACTGGAATGGCGACAGCTTGGTGGCCGATGACTGCAGGGTGTTGTGGGCGTACTCTGCCCATGGCAGCCAGGTGCTCCACGATGTCGAGTTATCCATAGCCAGGCCTCGCAGGGTGGTTTCCAGGTCCTGGTTGAGCCTCTCCGTCTGGCCATTGGACTGTGGGTGAAACCCAGAGGAGAGACTGGCAGTGGCTCCGATGACCTTGCAGAACCCGTGCCACACTCGGGAGGAGAACTGGGGCCCTTGGTCTGAGACGATGTCCTGTGGGAGACCAAAGACTCGGAAGACATGAGTGAATAATAGCTTAGCAGTTTCAAGAGCAGAAGGGAGCTTGCACAGTGGTAAAAAGTGGCAGGCCTTGGAGAATCTGTCAACTATGACCAATATGACAGTGTTACCTTGTGACTCGGGGAGACCCGTGATGAAGTCGACTGCCACGTGGGACCAGGGATGCCGGGGAATGGTCAGAGGATGCAGAAGACTCTGGGGGTGCTGTCTTGGGTTCTTGCTTCTGGTGCACACTTCACAGGAAAGGACGAATTACCTTCCTTCTCCATGCTAGGCCACCAGAAACGCCTTCTCAAAAAGTCCAGGGTCCTTCGAGCTCCCGGGTGGGCGGTGAGAGGGGACGAGTGACCCCACTGGAGAACCTTGGCCCGGGCTTGATGTGGGACGTACAAGAGGCCCGGTGGCCCCGTCCCAGGACCGGGGTCCTGGCGTTGGGCTTGTCGGATGGCCTCCTCAATACACCAGCGGACAGGGGCCACAATCTGGGACATAGGGATAATAGGCCCGACTTCACTCTCCCTGTTAGTGGCAGAGAACAGCCTGGACAGTGCATCAGGTTTGGTGTTCTTGGAGCCGGGGCGGTATGATAGGGTGAAGTCAAACCGACTGAAAAACAGGGCCCACCTAGCCTGTCGTGGGTTCAGTCTCTTGGCTTGCTGGAGGTACTCCAGGTTCTTGTGGTCCGTCCAAACCAGGAATGGATGTTGCGCTCCCTCCAGTCAGTGCCTCCACTCCTCAAGGGCCAGTTTGACAGCTAGCAGTTCTCGATCCCCCACATCATACCGGGACTCCGCAGGACTCAGGCAGTGGGAGAAGTATGCGCAGGGGTGCAGCTTTCCTTCCAAATGTTGAGAGAGCACTGCGCCGACACCACTGTCCAAGGCGTCCACCTCCACGATGAATGGTTGGGAGGTGTCCGAGAGGACCAGAATGGGTGCCGTGCAGAAGCGGTGCTTGAGGTCTTTGAATGCCTTTTCCGCCTGAGGAGACCAGACATAAGATCCACCTGTCCCTTTGGTGAGGTCCGACATGGGTGCTGCTACAGAACTAAAGTTCCTGATAAACATGCGGTAGAAGTTAGCAAATCCTAAGAACCGCTGAACCTCTTTGACGGACTTGGGAGTGGGCCAGTCCCAGATGGCCAGAGTCTTGGCTGGGTCCATTTGGAGTTGGCCTGTCCGTACAATAAAACCCAGAAAGGAGACCTCGGGAACATGAAATTCGCATTTCTGGGCCTTGGCAAACAGATTGTTCTGTAGCAGCCTCTGGAGAACCTGGCGGACATGGTGGCAGTGCTCCTGCACGGTCTTGGAAAAGATAAGGATGTCGTCGAGGTAGACAAAAACGTACAGGTTAATCATGTCCCTCAAGACGTCATTGATTAGGGCCTGAAAAACAGCTGGTGCATTGGTGAGTCCGAAGGGCATCACCTGGTATTCGTAGTGCCCAGACGGGGTGTTAAAGGCAGTCTTCCACTCGTCTCCCTGTCGGATATGGATGAGGTGGTAAGCGTTCCGTAGGTCCAACTTGGTGAAGACGGTGGTGCCTTGGAGCAGGTCGAATGTTGTGGACATCAGTGGAAGGGGATATCGGTTGCGCACAGTGATCTTGTTCAGGCCCCTGTAGTCAATACATGGTCGGAGCCCCCCATCCTTCTTGCCGACAAAGAAGAAGCCGGCACCAGCAGGTGAGGTGGACGGTCGAATGAACCCAGAGACCAGGGCGTCTTTGAGGTATTCCTCCATGGCCTTGCATTCTGGCTGAGAGAGGGAAAACAGTCTGCCATGAGGAGGGGTAGTCTCAGGGAGCAAGTCGATGGCACAGTCGTAGGCCTGGTGCGGAGGAAGAACGGCGGCCCTGCTTTTGCTGAATACCTCCTTCAAATCCCAGTACTCTGTGGGAACTTGAGATAGCTCGGTGAGATCAGGGGGTCCGGCAGGAGACACAGGAGAGCTAGAGAGCAGACAAGTGGCATGGCATGCAGGGCCCCATTCCACAACCTGGCTTGTTACCCAGTCTATGCGAGGGTTGTGGCGGGTAAGCCAAGGAAGGCCTAGAATCACTGGGAACTTTGGTGAAGGAATCAGGTGCAGGGATATTTCTTCCTTGTGACCTTGAGACTGGAGGAAGACTGGAGAAGTTACTTGAGTGACTCTTCCATCACCTAAGGCTTGGCCATCCAGGGCAGACACAGACAGTGGGACTTCAAGAGGTGCAGTCGGGACATTGATACTTTGGGCGAAGTGAACATCCATAAAGTTTCCAGCCACCCCGGAGTCTAACAAGGCTTGACAAGAGTGGACGGACTCACCCCAGGAGATGGAGACCGGGATGTAAACTCCTTGGCCAGGAAGTTCAGGAGAGAGGGTAGGCCCCATCACAACCCTCCCTCGGCTGGATGGGGCGGTCCTTTTCCCGAGAGTTTGGGACATGATGCTCGGAAGTGACCAGGCTTGCCACAGTAGATGCAGCACTTGTCCCTTCTTCTGCACTCCCTCTCAGATGCGGAGAGGCGAGTACGACCCACTTGCATGGGTTCTGGACAGTCACTGGAGGAGGTAGACGGGCTCCAGGTAGAGGCAGGGAGGCCGGAGAGGCTCAGGACTTGGTGGCGTTCTCTCATCCTGTTGTCCAGATGAATAGAATGTGAGATCAGTGTTTCGAGGTCACTAGGGCATCCGATAGAAGCCAGACCGTCTTTGATGGGGTCAGACAGACCATGGTGGAAGGCTGACACCAGGGCAGTCTCGTTCCATCCACTTACTGCTGCGAGCGTCCGGAACAAGATGGCATAGTCTGCGATGCTTCCCCCTTGCCGGATGGACATGAGCTTTCTGGCTGCGTCTTTACTGATGTCTGCTTGATCGAAGACACGAAGCATCTCCTCAGTAAACAGCTGGAAATCAGAGCACTCGGGTCCCTGTCTCTGCCAGATAGCAGTGGCCCAGGCCCGCGCCTTACCAGCTAACAAGGTTATCACAAAGGCAATCTTGCGGCGATCCGTAGTGTAGGTGGTAGGCTGAAGCTCAAAGGTGAGTTGGCACTGGGTAAGGAACTCTCGACACTCACTGTGCTTGCCATCATACCTCTGTGGTGCAGGAAGGCTGGGTTCGCAAGGTGAAGAAGGCAGCATGGCAGGAGGCACTGGAGCAGATGGTGGAGCAGGAGCAGAATCAGGCGGTGGAGATGGGGGCAGAGAAGTCAGCTGCGCCAGGGTTTTCCCAATCTGCTGAAGCAGTACCTTGTGGCGAGCAAGGGTCTCATGTTGGCTTGCAAGAGTCCATCCATGAGTGTCCATGGTGGATCTGAGGCGTGTTAACGCAGCCATCATTCCCTGAAGGTTGGCTGGGTAGACAGATGAAGAAGCCTCTGCTGAGTCAGTCATGACAGAGTCTTTCTGTTAGGGTTTGCTGGGATTTGAACCTGGTTCACTGGTGTGATAATCCAGCAAACCCCCACTAGGCCACCAGGGGGATGACTCAAGTGCAGAGGCGTGAGGCGGAAGTAGAAAAGTATCAAAAAGTTTATTTACAAAAAATATACAATCCATGGCAAAAAACAAAAGTAATCCAAAAGCTCAGAAGATAAAGGGAAAATAAAAAATATCCAAAAGATCAAAGTCCAAAAATAAGAAAAGAAAAGGCAAAAATGCAAATGCTCAGAAGATCTCAAAAATGGTACAAACAAAATTCAAAAAGGTCCAAAAAGAAAGCAAAGTACAAAAACCACAAAGACACAGGCAAGGAACATGGAACAGAGGGAACTAGCACTAACAGGCATAGCATAGGAAAAAGACTCTGTGACAAGGGAACAAACAGAGGGGTATATATACACACACTAATAAAGGAACAGGGCGGGGCAGGAAACAGGCAATGAAGACAAACACAAAAACACAGTGGCGGCCTCTAGAGGCCAAAACAAACATGACAAGATGGAAATAACAGCGGCCTCTAGAGGCCAAAACAGTCCCAGTCCTAACATGTATTGGATCTTAAAATATTCTTGTGTATTTTTGCATGTGCTATTCATTTTATATACACCAATCAGCCATAACATTATGACCACTGACAGGTGAAGTGAATAACATTGATTATCTCATTACAATGGGATATATTAGGCAGCAAGAGAACAGTCAGCTCTTGATGTGTTGGAAGCAGGAAAAATGGGCAAGTGCAAGGATCTGAGCGACTTTGACAAGGGCCAAATTGTGATGACTACATGACTGGGTCAGAGCATCTCCAAAATGGTGGGTCTTGTCGGGTGTTTCCAGTATGCAGTGGTTAGTACCTATGAAAAGTGGTCCAAGAAAGGACATCTGGTGAACCAGTGACAGGTTCATGGGTTTGACAATTGTCAAAGTCACTCAGATCCTTATGCTTGCCTATTTTTCCTGCTTCCAACACATCAACTTCAAGAACTGACTGTTCTCTTGCTGCCTAATATATCCCACCCCCTTGACAGGTACCATTGTAATGAGATAATTAACAGCTATTCCACGAAATAGAGTTGTACATGAGCTGATAGCTGACGGGCGTAGCACCAAGTTGGCTATAAGCCATGTACGATGAGATTGAGTGGAATAACTGTTTTATTTTATCCACATTCACTGGATTTTGAGAAAAAGAGCATTTCTAATTTTTTGCAAATTTGATAAATAAAAACTTTAAACAAAACGCCTGACAAAATAATTTCTGCTTAGAATGTGAACAAACTGGCGAAATGACAGTATCAATTTGTGGAAAATGCTATAATAATAAATAAAAAAAGATATGTTTTTACCATCAAATATTTTTATTCCATATTTTCTTGCTTTTTAGTATTTTTTTGGGGGGGGTTTCTTCTTCTTCTTTAGGTTTTTTTTTTGGCATTTGGCAAACCAACTTAAAAGTGCATTACCGCCACAGACTGGGCTGGAGTGTGGAACAGGAGATATTTGGGGGGGAGGGGGGAACAGGAGATATTTGGGGGGGAGGGGGGAACCTATATTCTTTTAGCTATTTCTGTTTATTTTAAATAACTTGATAATTTTTGGGGTTTTGTTTTCGAGTAGGGTTTTTATTTTATTATCTGTTGGTTCAGCAACATGCCCTGCCATTTTGTTTTTCTCTACTCACGGTATATGAGCTGATAGCCTAGTAGTAGAGTAGCCAATCAGAGCTCATATCCAGTGTGGATAGAATAATCAATGTTATTCACTTCACCTATCAGTGGTCATAATGCTATGGCTGACCGGTATATAACATTTTGCTCATTTTCATGAATTGTACCAATAGTTCTGGTGTATTAATACAGACACAAGGAGAGCATGTAAAAAAAATCCCCAGCAACAGTAACCAGAGTTTAGCACTGAACCCCAAAGCTGTGTAGCACCATCACTCCCTGCTGTGACACTGCAAATGCAAATTAAGACTTTGTAGGTTTTGTCTTTGTGAGTTACATTTTAGTGTACAAAATTTCTGTCATGTGAGTAAAAGATGATTCTCTGCTGATTGGTGAAAATCTTGGTCAGGGTTCAAGAAAGAATTTTAATACCCCGAAGAGGCTTCTGGTGTTAGTGTGGGTTTACTGCACTCCCCAAGTGAAGGCAAGTCACAAACATTTTGAGTATTTGCGATTGCGCATTTCTTGTTATTTTCTGATGCCTACATTTCAGTGTGAATAAACTGGACAGCGTGCTCTCTTTTAGCAAGTTCTGCAACTGTCAAATACAACATTTATTTTTACTGTTTCCAAGGAAGCACTGACCAGGATTGTCCAGTGCTGCTGGATTCTATTACAGTGCTACCATGATTTTCCAGCCCTTCAAGCATACTTCCAGGATTGAAAAAGTATAGTCCTGCAGGTTGGAGCTGATGAGGCTGAGCTTATTCAAAATATTCTGCAGTTGAAGCAGAAGGCAGCATTGGCAATCACTGAATATTCCAGTTTGTTCTCTATTTAAATATGTTGCACAAAATGGCTGGATACTTTTCCAGAATGACTTGACTAGGTTTTTCAAATACAAGGTCACCTAGGGCTCCTCTGTCCTCTGCAAGGATGCTATTGTTATCATAAATGTTAACTGTGCTAGTTGGTGTGGGTGAACTGCTTGCTGTCTAGTACCACACAGTCGAATTCCTCCATAAAAATGTTTTTACAGGGGGTATTTATGGCTGTGTCTTAGTCTGACCTTACAGTCCATGCTTTAACAGTGTACAATTTTGTGGATTAAACTATCAGGTATGCAGTTCCTGTGTAGACTACATTTGTCTTTAATTTATTTATGGTTATTTTGAAAAATGTCACAGCACAGTGTACAGAACTTTTTAACATAAGCAATCATAATGAGAAAATCTTTGCTGGATGTGGTGACACTGAAATTGTAATGACTATTGGAAGAATATGGTTAGATTTCTGCAATGTTTATAGTCATGACATAATTCCTCATGGATTTCCAAGAAAGAGAAAAAAATATTATTGCATTTGAATGAGGAATCCTCATGAAACTATTTTGAGAATACATACATTAAATTAAGGCTCCAGCTTGCCCGCGACCCTGCACAAGATAAGTGGTTACAGATAATGGATGGATGGATATATTAAATTAGGACTCAAAGGCATTGCATGTTCATGCTGGGCTGTACACAAGTAAGTCATGCTGAAATGGTTACTGTTTGGAACATGTTTCAACTGACAATCCTGATTAATAGTTTTTACATTCATGTTTGTATTATAGTACTCAGTTTGATGCATATTTTCTCATTACTCATTACTTGGATAAGGTTCTAGAGACTGCATATCAAACTTCCAAACTAAAGTCAGCATTAAAATCAGTCCAATATTGGATAATGCACATTTTACTGTTTAGCAATGAATTTACTCATATTTTACTGCATAACGTACAGTACATCTGCTCATAATATTATCATATCAACAACAACCAATCAAAACATTTTAGACACATTTGTTTGTGTTTACTGGAGTGTGTTTATCTTATTCTTTATTTATCCCTAGTTTTGCCAAGATGCCTTCACTGTTCTTGAAACTTGCTTTGGCTTGTAAACAGAAACCCCTTTGTGCACCATTGGCAAGCTGCTTGTTCCTAATAGCTGCCATTGTGACCTTTAAATTACAGTTGTAAACAACAGATTCTTGTTAACAACATTTCCAAATGTAAACTGAAAATAAGGTGTGTGATTAGTAATAGGTTAATTTAGAGATTAATTTGTATTCCCACCCATGGCTACAGTCCAAAGCAGATGTCAGAAGGAATTGTTTAGTAGCCAGCTCTCTCCATATTTGGTGATTCAGGACAGAAGCCTGTCTTCAATTCATTTTAGCCATTTGGTTTCAGTTGTATCCTGGTCAGGACCAAATATCCAAATATACAACTCTATTAGTTTGCTTTTGTTTATTCACAGCTTGGAGATGTTTTTGGTTTTTTTTTTTTTGTATTTTTTTTGCTTTTTTCCCTGTAGTCCACAGTGAACATTAGATGATAAATGTGATGGGTACTGGATTTGAGTAATAGTGCTGAAATGAGTCACAGGCTAAAGAAGCCAGATGTAGACACTAAGAGTTATATTAGTGGTTTGCGTGTGAGGAATGAGACGAGGGAAGGAGTAGATCCTTCTAGATGGCTGGTGAGTGTCAGAGATAAATGTTTATGATGGTGAGAGATCTATCACAATTTTAGAGCTTAATTTTAGTCACTGTCACTGCTTTGTTCACATAACTTAATGTATGATATCTTGTGGTTTTCTTCCTATACAATGCATTTAGTAACTGGAAATATATATATTTTGCATTTAAAAACAAGTGTGGTGGAACTTGTACATTTTTGGTTAGAGTGAAAACTGAGTTGGTCTGGGGCCTCGGTGGAAGGGGCATACAGGAGAAAGACCATCATTCAGATGAAGGCCTGTATATGAACTCTGTAGATGTGTGCACTGGGGTACTTGGGACGTGACTTTCAGTATGAACTGTAGCATCATCTCCCTCAGGGCTCTGTACTGTCCGGTGAGGGGATAACAACATGTTGCCTGTTCTGAATTAGCTGGTGTGAATACAAGCCTCTCTTTTAGAGTTTCCCTTCTGTATGTGAGCTGTTTGTGTGTGTGTGTGTGTGTGTGTGTGTGTGTGTGTGTGTGTGTGTGTGTGTTTAGAGAGGGAAATTGAAATATAAATAAGTATATTTTGGATTCATGTTCATATCAACACTTGTTAGTATTTTGACAGTTTGTTTATTCTGGTAGAATAAACTGTAACCTTTTAATAGGGTTTTAATGAAGAAAAAAGCAAACAACAAACAAACAAACAAACAAACAAACTAGTTGAGTATAAAAATGGTCTGTAATAGTTTTATTATGCTTGCATATAATTTATATTTGAGGTCAAAAATTTTAATACACCTAGACTAAAGTAATTCAAAATCAACTTTCACAACTCCATACAAGGGCGGCACGGTGGTGTAGTGGTTAGCGCTGTCGCCTCACAGCAAGAAGGTCCTGGGTTCGAGCCCCGGGGCCGGCGAGGGCCTTTCTGTGTGGAGTTTGCATGTTCTCCCCGTGTCCGCGTGGGTTTCCTCCGGGTGCTCCGGTTTCCCCCAAAGACATGCAGGTTAGGTTAACTGGTGACTCTAAATTGACCGTAGGTGTGAATGGTTGTCTGTGTCTATGTGTCAGCCCTGTGATGACCTGGCGACTTGTCCAGGGTGTACCCCGCCTTTCGCCCGTAGTCAGCTGGGATAGGCTCCAGCTTGCCTGCGACCCTGTAGAAGGATAAAGCAGCTAGAGATAATGAGATGAGATGAGCTCCATACAATTCATGTCAGTATCGCTTGTTAAGACATTTAGGGCATGTGCTTGATTTCCATAAGAGGTGACTTCAAACAATAGTTAAGAGACACATTTATTTTGGCTTTCATTCACACTATCATACTTTTAGGTAGTTTCAGTGTTAATGTTAGTATTTTGTAGCATTACTTTTTAATTGCATGAACTTGAACCAAATGTTTGGTGTAGCCTTCCACAAGCTCATCATACACTCTGACAGAATTTTTGTTCATTCCTCCTGGCAGAACTAGTGTAACTCCATCAGGTTTGTGGACCTCCTTGCTTGGACATGCTTTTTCAGTTCAGTCCACTAATTTTCTATGGGATTCAAACTGGGGTTTTAGGATGGCCTCTCCAATACTTTCACTTTGTTGTCTTTAAGCCATTTTTGCCGCTTTTCCACTACAAACGCGGCTGAGTTGGGCTGAGCCGTGCCGTGCTGAGTCGAGCTGAGCGGGGCTGTTGGAGTTGCATTTCGACTACAAGCGCGCTGAACCGTGCTGGCTGGAAGTGGGTGGACACATTGGGTGGAGTTAGCGAAAGTGGGTGGACGTCACGTGATGTCGTTAAGCAGCGCAAACAGTGACATCAGTGAGCTTTTAAGCGGTAGTCTCACGACCCGAATAGTAAACAATAAACATGGAGGATATGGAGTCGTTAGTGTTGCTGGTCTTGGTGCTGTGGCTTGTTGTCACCGACAACGCCAACAGATACTGGCAAGAGCGTATAGATGAGGCGAGGCACATAAGGCTTCATAATTCTCGTAATTCTTCTCCTTCCGGGTTTACGGTGTTTACAGATCCCAGCGTGCTCGCGGGGCGTGTGTGGGCATGTGAGGACACTCCTCCTCACCAATCAGTGCACAGGGGAGTGTCTGCTCACGCCCCCAGCCTCACTCGGCTCGCTTTGGCTCGCTTCAGCCCCACTCCAAAACGGTGCGAGTTTTAGGGGCTAAGCAGGGCTGAAGCGAGCTGAGTCGTGCTGTTTTTTGGTAGTCGAAACGCGAGCCGTGTCGGGCTGAAGTGAGCTGAAGCGAGCTGAAGTGAGCTGAAAAAGGGTAGTGGAAAAGGGCCATTTGTTACAACTTTGGCAATATGCATCAGATCATGGTCCTGCTGAAAGATTCAACTGCAACCAAGCTTTAACTTTCTGGCTGTTGTCTTCAGATATAGCTTCAGTATTTCTAGATAATCCTTTTTCCTCATGAGGCCATCTGTTTTCTGAAGTGCATCAGTCCTTTTTCCAGCAAAACACCCCCACAAGATGATGCCACCACCACCAGCATGCTTCACAGTTGGTTTGGTGTTCTTCACATTAAAAGCCTCACCTATTTCTTCTATACAAAGTGCTGATCGTTATGGGCACACAGTTCAATTTTTGTTTCATTTGACCAGAGAACACACCTCCAAACAACTAGTGATATCCTACAAACTTCAGTCTGGCTTTTTTTGTGCCAGTCTTGGAGTATGGACTTCTTCCTTGCACAACAGACTTTCAGGGCCCTCTTCATGGTGGATGTACTTACTTTGAGAACTGATGCCTCCAACTCATTCACCAGCTCCATTGTTATTATCTTAGTGTTCAATTGAACCTTTTGGACCAAAGTTTGTTCACCCCTTGGAGTTCATTTGTGTACTTTCTTAACAATACATTGCCTGTGTGGTCCCAAGCCATGTATTTTTGCATACAATTGTTTGTACAGATGCTCGTTGGGAAAATTGCTCCGAAGGAGGAACAGGAACTGTAGAGGTCTACATTCTTTTTTCTGACTGAGTTGCTTGGATTTTTCAATGGAATCAAGACCAAAAAAGCACTGTCTCCAAAGGTAGGCCCTTTTTACAGCTATAATTGCACTCTCAGTTAACTTCCAACTATGATAATTGGCCAAAATGCTTCTAAAATTCATTAGATAAATTTCTGGAACCTTCCAGACTGTATAAAGAGACAGTCAACTTGGTGTATGTCAACTTTCAACCCACTGGAATTCTGATTTTGTGAATTAACGCTGAAAAAAAATCTGTCTCTAATTGATTGTTTTAAAATTACCTCTGATGTGAACAAGGTCCATACCCTAATTGACCTGCCAAAAAAAACGTATGGTAACATGAAATATGTGGAGTTGTGAAAAACTGAGACTGAATATGTTTAACATTGGTGTACAGTGAACCCTTTAGAATTTTCTATATTTCTGCATAAATATGACTTAAAACATCATCAGATTTTCACACAAGTCCTAAAAGTAGATAAAGAGAACCCAATTAAACAAATGAGACAAAAATATTATACTTGGTCATTTATTTATTGAGGAAAATGATCCAATATTACATATCTGTGAGTGGCAAAAGTATGTGAACCTTTTGCTTATCTGGTGTGACCCCCTTGTGCAGCAATAACTGCAACTAAACGTTTCCGGTAACTGTTGATCAGTCCTGCACACCGGCTTGGAGGAATTTTAGCCCGTTCCTCCGTACAGAACAGCTTCAACTCTGGGATGTTGGTGGGTTTCCTCACAGGAACTGCTTGCTTCAGGTCCTTCCACAACATTTCGATTGGATTAAGGTCAGGACTTTGACTTGGCCATTCCAAAGCATTAACTTTATTCTTCTTTAACCATTCTTTGGTAGAACAACTTTTGTGCTTTAGGGTCATTGTCTTGCTGCATGACCCACCTTCTTTTGAGATTCAGTTCATGAACAGATGTCAGGACATTTTCCTTTAGAATTCGCAGGTATAATTCAGAATTCATTGTTCCATCAATGATGGCAAGCCGTCCTGGCCCAGATGCAGAAAAACAGGCCCAAACCATGATACTACCACCACCATGTTTCACAGATGGGATAAGGTTCTTATGCTGGAATGCAGTGTTTTCCTGTCTCTAAACATAATGCTTTTCATTTAAACCAAAAAGTTCTATTTTGGTCTCATCCATCCACAAAAGATTTTTCCAATAGCCTTCTGGCTTGTCCACATGATCTTTAGCAAATTGCAGACAAGCAGCAATGTTCTTTTTGGAGAGCAGTGGCTTTCTCCTTGCAACCCTGCCATGCACACCATTGTTGTTCAGTGTTCTCCTGATGGTGGACTCATGAACATTAACATTAGCCAATGTGAGAGAGGACTTCAGTTGCTTAGAAGTTACCCTGGGGTCCTTTGTGACCTCGCCGACTATTACACGCCTTGCTCTTGGAGTGATCTTTGTTGGTCAACCACTCCTGGGGAGGGGAACAATGGTCTTGAATTTCCTCCATTTGTACACAATCTGTCTGACTGTGGATTGCTGGAGTCCAAACTCTTTAGAGATGGTTTTGTAAACTTTTCCGGCCTGATGAGCATCAATAACGCTTTTTATGAGGTCCTCAAAAATCTCCTTTGTTCGTGCCATGATGCACTTCCACAAACATGTGTTGTGAAGATCAGACTTTGATAGATCCCTGTTCTTTAAATAAAACAGGGTGCCCACTCACACCTGATTGTCATCCCATTGATTGAAAACACCTGACTCTAATTTCACCTTCAAATTAACTGCTAATCCGAGAGGTTCAGATACTTTTGCCACTCACAGATATATAATATTGGATCATTTTCCTCAATAAATAAATGGCCAAGTGTAATATTTTTGTCTCATTTGTTTAACTGGGTTCCCTTTATCTACTTTTAAGACTTGTGTGAATATCTGATGATGTTTTAGGTCATATTTATGCAGAAATATAGAAAATTCTAAAGGCTTCACCAACTTTCAAGCACCACTGTGTGTAAACTTTTTTGCCTCAACTGTATGTACTGTATAATATCATGGATATCTCTGGTATAATGGATAAATGGGCCAAATTTTTATCCAGACTTCTCTAAAAAATATAACACTTACTGTATTTCCTGTTCTGTCCTCAAACGAGTACAGTCTGATATCGTTCACTAACAATTTTAGCAATCAGCTTCTGAAACTTGTTTTTCAAGGCTGGATATTTGGCAGAAAGAGTAACTTCTGGTGTAGAGCAGTAGAGACTGTGTAAGCCTGAATGAAACTTTGGCAAGTTTCCTCTTCTGCACATTCTGTCACAATGATGATAATCTCTGAATCACATGTTTATCTGTGCTTTGCCTCTGTATCTTTCACAAAATTGAAGAAGTCTTTGTTCAGGTCTTTGAAGCTTTGAAAAAGAATTAGCATTTTCAGTAGGGTTCAGGAAAACTGGAATTTGAAATCAAGGACTGCTCTCAACCTCTCATCTCAACAAAGTTATTCGTCCTACCAAGAAATGTCATCTGATAGTTTTTCAAAGCAGAGAGTACAAATTATGTTTGTGGCAGCAGCAATCAATTACTGTGAGGGACTGAGATACTACTTACCTGAATGTATTCTTACAAATGAATAATTTAGATCCAGGGCCTCTGTCACAATGCGACTCATTAAAAAAAGTAATTTTCTCAATTTGACTGATGGACTGAGGTATCTTTCTTGGTTTTCAGTGTTGAATTACATGCTATTTCCTTCAGAGGCTGCTTGAAAAGGCAGACATTTGAGTGTGTCTTCAAATTGTTTCCCATGGCCAGGCAAATTTACTGACAACTGCTTCTTGAAGTGAGAGACCAGGTCCATGGACAGGCCTCCATGCAGAAGAAGAGCATGAAGGAAGATACGATAACAGGTTAAACATGTCCACTCTATTCCTTTATAATACTTTATTTCACACCAGCTTCTCTCTGACGGTGCTATGGATACTTTTAGATCTTGTAAACGAAACTGCAGAAAAGAAATAGGTATTAAATCATTATATTGTTCATTTATAGGTATTTTTGTATCAATTTATCATTTAGGAAAATAATATGAGGCTTTCAGACAAAAAATGCACTCTCCTTCAATGTTTCAATTAAGAATACCATGTCATTTATTCATTCATTCATTTTCAGTAACAGCTTTATCCTGGTCAAGGCTGCAGTGGATCTGCAGTGTATCCTGGGAATGCTGAGCGCCAAACAGGAAAGCACGCTAGATGTTCCAGCCAGCCGATCACAGGGCATCACACACACTAATACATTGTTAAAATTGTATTCCCATACAGATACTGGAAATTTAGAGTAGCCAATTTACATGCTGGTTTTTCATTGGGTGGTGGGAGGAAACTGGAGTGCCTAGAAGAAATACAAGCAGACACAGGCAGAACATCCACAAATAAACTCCACATAGACAGTAACCAGAGCTCAGGATTGAGCCCTGGTCCCTTGAGTTGCAAACAAAACACGATCTGATATGCCATCACGCCACCTTACATCATTTCTACATGAATCAAAACATGACAAAGTACAAAATGCATTCAAGACATTAAGTCTTTTCCCTCTTTGTATTTGTCATGGCATGTTTATGTGAAGATAGTGTATGTGAAGGTATCATTAGCTGTATAATAATCACTCTAGGTGATGATATTACATACTGTATAGGGTCTAATTTATCTGAGAAGACATCTCATCTCATTATCTCTAGCTGCTTTATCCTGTTCAGGGTCACAGGCAAGCTGGAGCCTATCCCAGCTGACTACGGGCAAAAGGCAGGGTACACCCTGGACAAGTCACCAGGTCATCACAGGGCTGATACATAGACACAGACAACCATTCACACTCACATTCACACCTACGATCAATTTAGAGTCACCAGTTAACCTAACCTGCATGTCTTTGGACTGTGGGGGAAACCGGAGCACCCGGACGAAACCCACATGGACATGGGGAGAACATGCAAACTCCGCACAGAAAGGCCCTCACTGGCCACGGGGCTCAAACCCGGACTTTCTTGCTGTGAGGCAACAGCGCTAACCACTACACCACCGTGCCGCCCTCTGAGAAGACATTCTGTATATATTGTATAATTAATTATACATGATGAATTATAATGATGATTGTGTTTTATTTTCTAATACATTATATGACATACTGTATAACTGACTTTGTATATGTTTGTTTTGTTATAAACCAGGGGTTCTCAACCTTTTCTGCTTTGAGGTCCACCTATTCATACTTGTACTGAGTCAGGGCCCATTAAAAAAAGATCCCCAATTATTTTGGCTCATCTATTCTATTAGAATCTAATAATCTGTTGTAAAGTATATTAATAGGATGCAGCATCACTCCCTGTTCCAGATGGGAATTAAATAAATGCAATAAAAACTAATTTTTAGATTGTAGGTATTGTATTTTAAAACTGTATGGATGTGCCAGAAGCCAAACCATGTGCAGGGCATTCTCAGTCAAAAGGGATTAATGATCCAAAAGTGGAGTCTGGTCCATTAACACAAGAACTTATTGCCATGTTTGTGTACAGCAAACAAGCAAGTTATTAAAACCAAGAAGTACACTCAAAAGAAGTGGATATAGAAACCACTCAATGGGATTAGATCCTTACACGCTAACAAAGAAGGATTTTTCCCTTGAAAAAAAATTTACGAGCTAAATTTGACATTAGTAGAATAAAATTTAATCACATTGTAGCTGTAACTAAATACAAAGACAATAGTTATGCATACTATTAACTTAATGTGAAGATAATTGACAGATAATTAACAGATTTTAAGGGTTTTTTAAATAGTGTATATTTTTTAGTTTTTTGTATTTGTAATTATTTGTGTCTGTACATACACGACCCACCAGCTCTGCTGATCAACTTATTGTGTTTAAATAAAGTTATTCATTCACTCAGTATGAGTTGGAAAATTATCCATCCGTTGAGTTCCCTGACATCTAAAACTACCTGGTGCTGCAGACATCGTTCTACACAGACACACAGATGAAAATCTGGAAGAGCATGGAGATGAACAACTTTTTATATCTGGCTGGGTTAAAGATCTGCGGATCAGGACACTACAAGATAAATCCTGTATCGTTTTTGCCTGGGTAAATAGGAGTTTCTGGGCTTTTTGTACGTGTCTTTGCCATGGCTGGTAGGATACTACAAGTTTTAGTATCAGGTATAAACAAACCACAGCCGCTCAATTCCCAATCCTCTGCTCTTCTCTTCCAGCAGGCATTACAAATCCATAGAATTTACCCACAAACATATTTATTTATAGTGCGCTCTGTGTGTGTGTGTGTGTGCGCGCACGTTAAATGTAGAGGAGGAATGTGACAAAAAGGCTTGTTCATCTTAATTTACCCACAAATGTATTTATTCCATTTGAAAAGTGTACAGCAAACCAGCTACCAGATTTGGGACACAATGGCATCCTGAACTATTTAGTATTTAGCTTCAAACTTGAAAAAAATTCGTGGCCCACTAGATGGCGCTTTGTGGCCCACTAATGGGCCGTGGCCCAGTGGTTGAGAAACGCTGTTCTAAATGACTCAGTGCCAGCATTACTAATACAGAAACATAGAATATGCAGTTTCATGGCATAACTACTTGCTCGTGTTTAGCCCTGGAAAACTTATGTAGCTTAAGTAACCTGATGTTAACTGCAACAGGTATCCTGAGATATGAATTGAGGCAAAATAAATCAACGCTGTTACACATTGTTTTAAATCATTGTTTTTATTTAATTCACTCCAAAATTAGCGTATTTTCAATTACTACAAAGAAGGGGGGGGGGGGGAATGCATAATTTATATGGCTGCTTGCTTGAACATTCAAAATAGTTTTATTCCTTGGCTTCAAAACAGCCGAATGATTTTCTCAATACATAGAACACAATTCCACTTTAAAAAGTGTTATTACAAAATGTTTCATCATGATTAACTTCCTGGAAACCAGTGTGAGTTGTGTTGTAATAACAGGTGAAATATAAAAACAAGATCTGGGACAAAAAGCGTAAGTACAGTAGATCCAGTTTGCCAAGATCTCTTATGGACAATCTCCATTAGCGCCACAAAATAAAATGTACTGTAATTTATCCCAGTGATGCAATGTCTCACTTACTGCATGGTAACTACTAGATTATGATCATTACTTTCTTACTACCTACACATTGTCACACTATTTATTCTTTTAATCTGGATACAGTAGATGGCTTTACATACAGTATAAGGTAGATGATTAATATTTAAAATACCTGAAATACATTGGTTATGAGTACTCATAATCCACATTCCTTGTACAAGTCTTTATACAAATCTGAGTAAATCATCAAATCACAGGAACCCAAAGAGGAGCCTGAAGCTATCAAAGCAGTTTTCTACAGGTCAACAATTCTAACATCCATATTGTGAAGACTTTGATAATGTTGACAATTATGCATTGCTTGCTGAAAGTTTTTTTTATATAGCTTACATTATTTAGACACAGGATGCTGAATACAGAATGTAAAATATTACACAGATTTTACCTATATAGTCAAGAAGAGATGGAGACTGTCTCAGTTCCTTTAAAATGAGCATTTTTTCCCATTAATAAAAGATACACCTTGCCTAAAAATGTGTGAATATCTTTAAATATTAAATATACAGCAACATTCAGTACTTGTTTATTAATACTTGCTGTTATAGGTCATATATTCGAAGATGTATCAGTCTTTGCTCACTTTGAATCATAAAATCAGAGGATGGCAAGACATTCTTTAATTTATGCTGGTGACACAAGGCCAAGGAGTTTCCCTCTTAGTTTGGCTGTAACTGTAAATTCGACAGGCTTCAGTGTTAACCCATATGAGCAGTCCATAGTGAGAGTCTGAGAGGGGTTACTCTTGAATGTGCACTGATGCAGCAGAATAGCTAAGAATAAGAAGCTCTCTGTCTTGGCAATCTGGTCACCAATACATCTCCTCTTACCTGTAGAGAAGATCATTACACTGTTGGTCAGGTCCTTGTTAAGGGCTCCATTTTCATCCAGGAACCTTGAGGGATTGAAGATGTGGGGGTCCTGCCACTTCTGTGGATCATGGTTCACAGACCACTGGTTGATGAACACCACTGTGTCTTTGGGGATGTGGAAGCCCTCGATGGTGACGTCTGTGGTGGTAGAGTGGGGGATGGTGACAGGCACGAAGCTGGTATAGCGCATAGTTTCATAGATGAAGGCATCAAGGTAGGCCAGGTTGCTCTTGTCCTCCATTGAGGGCAGTCTGTCACGGCCAACCACTTTATCAATCTGCTCCTGGAGCTTGGTCTGCAAGGCTGGGTACTTCACTAAGAGCAGCAAAATCCACTGCATACTAGTAGATACAGTGTCCTGCCCTGCTCCAATGAGATCATTCACAGTTCCCTCCACAAAGTCTTTAGTTAACATGTTATTTTTTCCATGTTCAATCACACTAATGATTGCATCACTAATGTCTCGAGTTACATCAGGGTCATATGTGTCTCTGTGCTGCACTACTTTGTCTTTCACATAAGCAAAGAACTCATTATTCATAGTCTGGAAGTTCTGGTAGATGCTTCGCACTGGGTTTGGGAAAGACTGAAGCCAAGGCATGACATCTACTAAGCTCCCAGCACCCACTGTCTCTCCAAACTTATCTACCCTACCTAGAAGTACCCTGAACTCTGGGTCATCATGCCCATAGCGTTTTCCAAAGCACAGAGCACAAATGACGTTAGCAGCAGCAACTGTAAATTCATGTGCCGGGTTGAAATAACATCTATCTGCACTCAGTCTGAGAAAGTTCTGAACCATATCCATGGCCTCTGCCATAATATGTTGTTCAAAGGCCTTCTTGGTCTGGCTGTTTGCAGATGAGAAAGCTCTCAAGGTAGTTTGAGCTACTCTCCGGTGTTCCTTCCACTGTTCACTGTAATTGCTGAAAGTCATACTTTTCCCCCCTGATATAACTTGAAAGGAGATGAAGTTTGGTCTTCCTGCAAACTCTTTGCTATGTTGTATGAGAGCTTGTCGTATGGCTGTGTATCCATTCAGCACCACTATGTCATTGCAGCCCAGTCGGATCTGGTAGACATTGCCATACTTCTTTGCAAGCCTGGTGAAGGTAATGTGTGGCATTTGGCCTAGTTGCATGGCATTGCCCACTAACGGCCATGCAAAGGGCCCTGGCAGCCTTTTCTTAAGCGCAAGGTTGCGGATCCACAGACAGGTCTCCAGGCAGAAGAGGAAAATAAAGGAAATGATGAGGGCTGGTTGGACTTGTCCACTCCATTCCTTTATAATGCTGCTTCCCTTCATGCCAATCTCACTCTCTGATAATGCCATCTTTTGATCCTGTTGGAAAGATCCAGTTCTGATTTAGACAACCAAAAATCTAATTTATGTTTCAAAACATGATTCCTCAGCCAGTTGTTGAGGAAAGCAAAGCAAAGCAAAGCAAAGCAAAGCAATAATTTAAAGAAAGGTGAAAAAAAAATCTCACAATGGATGAAATCTTTCTCCTTTTCCTTTTCTCAGTGAAAAACAAAACAAAAAAAAAACTTCAACTGAGTTTCTGTATATTCAGGTGGTTCAGTCTAAGATATCTTGACAATATTCAAGACACTATCATGAATATGCCTTGTGGTCTGATTTCTAGTTAGTGAAAGTTACCCTGGTCAAGCTGGAAAGGCAGCGTGTGTTATATATGTTTCCAGCACAGGGGCCGGACCCGGTGCGGTTTTCTTCACTCCTCCCCATGCGCCTGGAGAGCTGCCGGCGTTACCTTTGCGCACAAGTAACTCACAGCACAAGAAAAGAGGAGGCAATGCCGAGCGGTTCAGTGATGCTCCTCGTTCTCGTTGAAGCGCTGTGGAATATTTGAAATTCTCATTTCCATATCTGTGTCCGTCTGGATACTTGTAGGGAGGCTATTTAGCGCAAACCCACACTGGAACTTTTGGAAATTCTCCGCACCAAATGCGCACACGGTTTGTTTCAGTCCTCCGCGTCTTTGAGTTGTTCCTATCATAGACACACACATAGGAGAATATATATAATAAACAGATATCCTTATATTGTGCGATTAAATGTTCTATTTGCCCTCACTTTAATTTTCAGAATTATGCAAGCCATATTTAAATGTTTATACAGCTTTGAAAGTCTCTGCTCTAAACGTGTTACTTAAGCCCTACAGAGAGAAAGATGTGACTGTTGCGTTACTTTTTATGCTTGTGTTGTCGTTGAGAAGTTAAAAATGAACAACCCGACTGTATTGTCTGGTTTAAATTCTAAAAACAGAGAAACAATGCTATAAAAACTCATGCATGCATTATCCATGCACTACCTCTGACTGTGCTTCTGTGGTGTCCCCCTACCACCACCACCACCACCACCACCTATGACCTATTAAACGTAATCATCCTCAATGCCATTTTTGTCTGAACAAATAGAATCACACACACACACACACACACACACACACACACACACACACACACACACACACACACAAGATGTGTGAATATAACCCATGACACACACACACACACACACACACACACACACACACAAGATGTGTGAATATAACCCATGACACACACACACACACACACACACACACACACACACACACACACACACACACACACACACACGATGTGTGAATATAACCCATGATTCAAATGTGCCTCATGGGTAATAAATTGTCTGGACCATGGTGTGCATTTGTAATAAAACACTAATAAAACAAGCACTATTTAGTCTCGGTACCTTCTAATAATTTGAGCATTTTAAGTACTTAATACTACGAATCATAAAATGCCTGTGTTAAACCACATATGTTGCACTTGCAACCACTGTGAAAAATGATTCACTAATAAAGTTCAACATTTCATCATCTGTTTTATTCACTTTTATCTACTTTATGTATTGCATAGCCATAAATCCATCCAGGGCTCCAGTCCGATCAACTTCTAAAGATATTAAGATATCAGCCTCTAAAAATATCAGGGATGTTGTGTTCTCAGTCTTCTTTCTTACACACACACACACACACACACACACACACACACACACACACACACACACACACACACAGACACACACACACACACACACACACACACACACACACACACACACACACACACACACACACACACAGCACAAAAGTAAATGTTACAAAAAGCTTGTCAGTAAAGAAAGCAGCATATTATATAAGAGACCACTTTTCAGACACACACACAAATAATAATAATAATAATAATAATAATAATAATAATAATAATAATAATAATAATAAAGGCTGCTGTGTTTTGCTGCAAAAATAAGAAGCAAGTGTGACAAAGTCTCCAGATGAACTGTGGCTGGTTCTGCAAGATGCTCAGTAAAACTTAATTTATTGAGTCTTCATTTTGTTATTGTCTGAAAATTGGTTTCTTATGTAATATGCTGCTTACTATACTGACATTGGAACATTTTTCTGTAACAGTTAATTTTGTTCTGGAAAACTAATGTTTGGAAATCTAAAATGTTTTTGTACTGACTCGATAATGTAGAAGTAATCAAAGAAATATATATACATACCCCATACGTTGCATCAGTTCATGGCTTCACATTTATTAAGGCTGATATAGATTTCTTTACTGCTGGTACAGTATTGCAGATATAACTTCTTGGCTGAAAAGATTTTTTGCTGTATGTTTGTGCATTTGTGGTTGGTCAGACATATACGTTTGGAACATAATATAAAGTAGAATTTATTTCTTATGTAAATCACAGCTCTGGTGATTCTGTTAAACTAATTGGGAACTCAAATCCTGAGGTGAAACATTTCTTGCCTCATAGCCAAATACAAAATTAGTGTTTGTGTTCTTCACTAGCTGTGGAGTTTAGGGAGTTAATGGCTATAATTGTGGATACTAAAACATTAACAGAGTGAGCCAGTGAGTTTAGAGGAACAGAGCCATCTAATAATCTTAACAAATCAGAGAGCGACAGAGAGTGAATTTATGATTCTTTCTTTTAAATCATAAAACTATGAAGTATTTGCGTATTTAAACTGGTCTGTTACAGAGTGCTATGTCAAACAGAGCACCAAATTATGCAAGTTGTATATGAAAACACACACACACACACACACACACACACACACACACACACACACACACACACACACACTAAATTAATATACATTAATATACATGTAAAATATTGGGAAAAAATAATTCTGTCCAGAATGCCTAAATAAAATGATTTGTGCTGCCCATGATTATATGAATTTAGAATTTTGTGATATATTGATTGATTGATTGATTGATTTATTCCGAACAGTAAAGAAGATATAAAAACAAAAAAACAAAAATAAAAAATGCAATCATCAAAACATCGTCATAAACAAACAGAATAGCGTAGCCACAAGGCAGTAACATAATGATGTTCGGAAAGGATTAGGAAGAAGTAAATAACTTATCAAATCCTAACCCTCTATACCACTGCTAATCAAACGTCACTTTCCACCATAATAAACTATATATACAAAAGAAAACAAAATCAACAAAAAAGAAAACTACCAAGACATACCAACATGGTATAATATCGACCAAATCAAATCATATATACAGATACTTATGTTATGCATATATACACACATATAATACATATATATACAGTACATACATATACACATACCTATACCTATACACATCCATATGTACACAGACACCCATATCATAATTATGCATATTATGCATATATATATATTAGTGCTGTCAAAAATGTTGCGTTATTAACACGTTAACCTGACTCAATTTTAACGGCGATAATTTTTTTATTGCGAGATTAACGCTCTGTGGCATGATGTAGGTTTTTCATAAGGTTTTGAAACTGCCAGGAACTTGGAACAGAGACTTTGCTTAGAAAACCAATAGCAGCTAGACTGTAATGCCACGCCCCGCACAGCCAGAGTCCTCTGCCCTCCCCCCAAAGAACCAGCGCGGGCAGGGTGCGCTAGTAGAGATGGGATTTATGGCTCTTTGATGGGATCCGCATCTTTGTGATCCGTTCTTTGAAAAGAGCAGTTCAAAAGACTGGCTCATTTGGCTCTTTTTAAATATTTATTCAGTTTTAAGAAGACAGCGTCTAAAGAAGCCAGATCCCTCTGAACTGTAAACTCAATGCTATCCCAGAAATCCTTCCTGTAATATGCAAATTTGGCCGCCTCTGATTGGACAGCGTGACGCATCAACAGGCAGAAAGTGTAAAAGTACAAAATGTGTTAAGTGAGCTGAAACAGTAAAGATCAGATTCAATGCAATATTTATCAACGAACAACTTAAAGTTAATATAATAGTGTACTTTATATTATAATCAATCATGTCAAGCCTACCGTCACTGTGTAACCTGTCTCTCTGATTAGCCCCGCGCCGGTGCTCGACTTAGGCTTCACTTTGCGGTGGCTGTGTCAAGACGTGTTATGCTTTGCAATTAAAAAAAAAAACACATTGGTACAAAGCAAGCCTATTCTTTTTTTTATGCTGATAAGAGAATTGCAATGGTTTTTTATGTGACAAAAATGTGCGATTAAATTGCGATTAATCGCGAGTTAACTATGACAGTCGCGACATTAATCGCGATTAAATATTTTAATCGCTTGATAACACTAATATATATATACACAGTATATATATATATACACAGTATATATATATATATATATATATATATATATATATATATATATATATATATATATATATATATATATATACACACACAAATACAAGCACTCACATTTTATATAATATATATATCCATATGTACCCATACCCACATATATACACTTATATTATCAATAGAATGTTATTGTAATTCCTCCTCCCTATACCTCATAAAGATCTGTTCCTTATACCTTTTTTTGAACTGGTTTATAGTTGTACATTTCATGAGCTCCACATTCAAACTGTTACATAGCTTTACTCCACAAATAGAAATACTGAACATTTTTAACGTTGTTCTAGCACTGAGAATTTTAAATTTCAATTTCCCCCTAAAATTATAGCCCCCCCTCTCTATCCGAGAACATTGTTTGGATATTCCTTGGTACTTTATAATTCCTTACTTTGTACATTATTAAGGCAGTTTTATATTCTATAATATCCCTGAATTTTAAACATTTTGAATTTAAGAATAGTGAATTAGTATGATCTCGGTAACCAGCACTATGAATTATTCTTATAGCTCTTTTTTGAAGTATAGTTATTGCATGAAGTGAACATTTATACGTATTTCCCCACACCACTGAGCAATAATTTAAGTACGGTAAAACTAGGGAACAGTAAAGAATGTGGAGTGAATTATAGTCCAGGACGTGCTTAGCTATACTCAACACAGATATGCTTCTTGATAGTTTAATTAGTATGTATTTTATATGTGATTTCCAATTAATTCTATCATCTATTATTACCCAAAGAAATTTATTATTAGAAACTCTTTCAATATCAACACCATCTACCTGTACATTTATTGCTCTATTTATTTTATAATTATTAAATAATATGATTTTTGTTTTAGACAGATTTAATGATAATTTATTTCAATCAAACCAACTTTTTAACCTGTACAATTCTATGTTTTCTAACTCATGTAAATTTGTTCCAGAACAAAACATATTTGTGTCATCTGCAAATAATACCATCTTAAATATCTTTGATACATTGCACATATCATTTATATAAAGAATAAACAGTTTAGGACCCAATACTGACCCCTGAGGGACACCACAATCAATATTCAAACGAGTTGAGACAGAGTCACCCAACATATAAAAATCTTATATATATATATATATATATATATATATATATATATATATATATATATATATAAACTTAGGATGGGCAAATAATATTTCCTTTATCTAGTAGATAAACAGATGTTGCTTCATAGAGTGTTTCCTGCTGGCACAAGTCCCTGTCTTTTCTGGGGAATCCTCCAATGTAGCATAACACTCTTCTGCTCCATTCCCACTCTGTGTACACATGGCCTCTCACGTTACCATTGAGACTAATGAGATCCAGACGTCCTGTGCGTGAATGTGTGCATATGCATATGTCTGCCATGTGGCTGCCATGTTTGCCTGTGATTATCCCCTGTAGCCTGGCTGTGAAAAACAGGTTTTAACCTCAGGCTGACTCAAACTGAGGTAGCTGGAAGGGGGTTAAAAGCTTGATGTGTTCAGACAGGTCGCATGGTGGACACAGCCGGTCCAGCTCTGGAGCTAATTATGGTTTACTAGTCTCATTTCCACTTCTCAATGAGCTACTGTCAAAAACAAGCTTTTTTAGTGACTCACACCTCTGAGTGATTTCAGTCTTTATGTTGTGCAGATGCAGTCTTCCTTGATGCAATCACGAGAAAAAATATATACTGTAAAGACACATTACCATATTAGCGAGACAATGGATTCAGTAAATGTTCTCAGTTAAAAATAAACACCAAGGTTCACCATCTCTGTCTTTCTTTATCTATATGTGCGAAGATATATTGTACATAATGATACAGCAAAATTTTAAAACATCAATGCTAATTACACCTACACTCACTGGCCACTTTATTAGGAACACCCATACACCTGTTTTATGCAGTGTAATGGAAAATTTTAAGCCTTTAATAAGATTTTAAACATTAAAGTTTAAATGTGTAATTTCTACCATCTAAGCAGAAAGATTTTTGTCCTCGAGAGTGTGTGTACGTGAATGTTTTGCATTCAGTTGGTATCTGATAGATAAGGCTTGCGTGTACTTAGTTCCAAGGTTTTCACGTATTTAGGCTATAAAGGGAGCACAAAAAAGATGAGAGAGGCTCTTCACTGAAGGAGAGAACCCTATCTTGCAAGATTGAATAAAACCTATTTCTTCTGTGGCTTTGGGTTTCAGCGTATTAATTATTTTTTCCACCACGGCAGTTATCTAATCAGCCAATTCCTTGACAGCAGCACAATGCATAAAATCATGCAGATACAAATTAAGAGCTTCAGTTAATGTTCACTTCAAACATCAGAATGGGAAAATTTGTGATCTCAAAGTGTGACTTTCACTGTGGCATGGGAGTTGGTGCCAGATGGACTGATTTGAGTATTTCAGAAACTGCTGCTCTCCTAGGGATTTCACACACAACAGTCTCTAGAGTTTACACAGAATGGTGTGGAAAACAAAAAAACACTGAGTGAGTGACAGTTCTGTGGGTGGAAACGCCTTGTTGATAAGAGAGGTCAGAGGAAAATGGACAGGTTGGTTCGAGCTGCCAGGAAGGACATAGTAACTCAAAGCAACTTCACTGTAAAAAAAGAATAGTTGAGAATACTTGAAATTTCAAGGCAACAGTCTGCATTAAGAATTTTATGTTTTGCCAATGATGTGCCCATGATAATCCAAACTATGATAAAACTGTTATCTTTATTAAGAATTCTTAATTAAGTCAGTTTTCAATTCCTCATTCTGCCAACATAGATTTCTCTTTTTGCTGAACAGTGGCATTCACAGTAGTACAAAAAGGCAATTGAGGTTATCAGACTTTTTTGGGGGGCTTTTTTCACCTTTATTTGGATAGGACAGTGTAGAGACAGGAAATGAGCGGGAGAGAGGGATCAGGAAATGACCTCGGGTCGGAATCGAACCCGGGTCCCCGGATTTATGGTATGGCGCCTTATCCACCTGAGCCACACCCACGACGTGGGTTTTAAAAACTTTATTTCAATATTGAAGTTTTGTAATTGTGTAGAACAATGAAAAAAGGCATGTATAGTTTAATGATAAATTGTGATAACCTCAGGTGGATAAGGCACCATACCATAAATCCGGGGACCTGGGTTCGGTTCTGACCCGAGGTCATTTCCTGATCCCTCCCTGTCTCTCTCCCGCTCATTTCCTGTCTCTACGCTGTCCTATCCAAATAGAGGTGAAAAAAGCCCCAAAAAAATCTAAAAAAAAATTGTGATAACCTCAATTGCCTTTTTGCACTACTGTGAATGCCACTGTTCAGCAAAAAGAGAAATCTATGTTGGCAGAATGAGGAATTGAAAATTGACTTAATTAAGAATTCTTAATAAAGATAACAGTTTTATCATAGTTTGGATTATCATGGGCACATCGTTGGCAAAACATAAAATTCTTAATGCAGACGGTTGCCTTGAAATTTCAAGTATTCTCAACTATTTTTTTTTACAGTGTTGTTACAACCGTGGTGAGCAGAAAAGCATCTCAGCATGCAACAGCAGAAGACCACATTGGGTTCCCCTCCTGCCAGCCAAGAACAGGAATCTTAGAATCAAGAACAAGTTCCTATTAAAGTGACTGGTGAATGTATGTTTATTGTGAGAATCAATTACTGTACTCTCCAGCTAGTATTACTCAGCTGATGCTACCTATCTGAAAAATCTTAATTAACTTACAGTTGGTTCTGAGCCCATGTGCCAAACTGCCATTTTTATGGATTCTGATATAATCGCAAGTGGCACGGTGGTGTAATGGTTAGCGCTGTCGCCTCACAGCAAGAAAGTTCTGGGTTTGAGCCCAGCGGCTGATGAGGGTCTTTCTGTGCGGAGTTTGCATGTTCTCCCCGTGTCCGCGTGGGTTTCCTCTGGGTGCTCCGGTTTCCCCCACAGTCCAAAGACATGCAGGTTAGGTTAACTGGTGACTCTAAATTGACCATAGGTGTGAATGTGAGTGTGAATGGTTGTTTGTCTCTATGTGTAAGCCCTGCGATGACCTGGCGACTTGTTCAGAGTGTACCCTGCCTCTCACCCATTGTTAGCTGGGATAGCCTCCAGCTTGCCTGCAACCCTCTACAGGATAAGCGGTTACAGATAATGGATGGATGGTATATCGGTTAATCTATTCAGGCAATCACAACCTTATATTAAAATGACTAAATATGCACAAATTAAGATCAGACTAAAACAAGAACTTTTCAACTTATGCAAAGCAAGAATATTTCGAAATAGGAAAATGGAAATTTCCTACTGTACACCTCCACAGGTCTTATTTATAAGACAGCAGTTTGGATGCAGAGAATGTAATTTATTTAACATTTTCACAATAATGACCATGAATATGCAGGAACATGTAATCGTGGTTACAAAATTGATTATGACTCTCCCATTACACTTGTGACCATACAGATCATATCAGTGATTAGCCATGGGCATATTTCACTGAGGAATTGTAGACAGGGCTGACATTTTTCAGTCATGAGCTGAATAACCACACATCATACATTCATATCACACACACACACACACACACACACACACACACACACACACACACACACTACATTTCCAAATAGAGCAGGTGAAAAGACAACAACAACAACAACAACAACAGATTTTCATGCCATGACAGATTTTCTAATGCAACTGGGGCAATTGAATGTAGGCATGTAGCTGTAAAATCATAACCATCAAATTCATATTTATTCCTCTATAATATCTCTAATTCATAGTTGGTTAGATTCGTAGGTTTATACTCCACGTTGTGAAAGTATCACAAGCAGGCTACTGAAGTTGTTTGCCATATATAGCGATTTGGGGTGTTTCTTTATGAAAATGAGCATAGTTGCGTACAAGCAGAGCAGTGAAATTTATCAATGTCCATTGCGTACAGCTGTCTGTATGCATGTTTGATAAATACCAGTTTTCTTTTGTGCACTGACAATTCTTATACACAAATTTATAACCTCTGTGCATGCTTTGGTAAGTGAGTCCCCAGGTTTCTGGTTTGATCCTGAGGTTGGGTTAGGCCTGGTTTCTACCTCTCTGAGCAGGTCAATGTGTGCTGCATGGACACTCTGCCTTTGTACTTGCATGTAACGGGAGTGTGCACACTAGGGGGCAGTGTCACATGTACCAAACTAGTATTACAGGAAATGGAAGCAAAAAAGTCCTGGAGTTCCACTTGTTTTCCAAACAATGGAGAGTTCTGTGTTTCACTGTAGGAACAATGGATAGAATACAGCATGGGTTGTTTGAAAAGAACTGGGGTAAAAATGATGATGGCACAAGAAAAATGGGGTGGGGGTGGATGCCTTGCATGAGCCATTATAGACCTGAAAGAATTTCTGAAGCAGTATTTATTTGTTTGTAAGAATTAGTACATTACATTTAATTATTAATGCTTAAATGCTTTAGAGTTCTTAAAAAAAGGAATTGCTACACTCTTAGAAAGGATGTGTTGAAACTGACACAAACTGTGTTAAATTCTTTTGGACACATTCACTGTGTATATGATTGTGTCAGGAAGGTTAACACAAAGATGTGTAAACACATATAAAATTAACACATGGTGTGCTGTCCTTGGCTACACACATTGTGTTAAAAACATGCCTAAAACTCTACACAACAAAGTGTCATTTGACACAAAATTAGTTAATGACAATATTTAAAGGTAGATTGCCTTTCAGATTTTTCAAGTGTAGGCCATAAAAAAGAATTTTCCTTGACATCCAATTATTTTTGTTTAGTTGACCAAAAGCTACTGAATTCAAATCACAGACTTTGAATTTTATTAGTTAAAAAAAATAGAACAATTAATGAATTTAGGGCAACATGACCCTAAATTCTCCACTATTGTTTCCTTCTTCACCATGACCCAATTCAAGATACTATGTCATGCATCATGTGGTGAGCTTTCCCCATTTGTGCAAGGCATTGTGGGATAATTTGAAACAGGAGAGGAAAATGATGCGAATAAAACGTTAACGACCGACTACAGTAACGGAAAGCGAGAAGAAAAGATGTTATGTTGCAATGGAAAGGAAACGCAGGACCAAAGTAATAAATATCGGCGGTCAGCGAGCACCTTGGTGTGATCAGCTGTTTGTTTAGCAACAGAATGATGGAACTGTCAGTGCATGGTCAAGGTAAACCTGTAGATGGCAGTAATGCAAGACTGGATGCCAGCTGCTGTAAAACCCAAAAGAAGAAGAAAAAGGTAAACCTGCGCATGCGCACACGGACTTCTTCTGTCTGCTTGACTGCGTGAAGTGAGTGATTTCATACACAAATTAAATAACTTCCCAGCCACAGAATGGCATATTGTTTTGAGATATTACAGAAATAAACATGTATCACAATGACCAAATTTCAGAGGGAACTAAATTTCACCGATTTTATGAAATCAAAAGGCCATCTAGCTTTAACTGTTCATGACTTCAACACATTTATTATCATGATGTATTAAAAATAGGATTCACAGAATAATCCACAAAAATCAAACTGAAATCCACAAAAATCACAGAAATCAAACTGCAGAAAATAACAATACAAAGACACAGAATAGAATTTCATAGAATTTCAGCAGTAAGAAAGGAAACGGTTCTTTCTCTGTTTCATTAGGCAACATTACACATAACCACACCTTCTACATTTCACTTATTTCAGAACTTGGTATCTTGGATTGATGTCGATCTGATCATCCAAAGGCTCAGGAATCACTGGCCGAGGATCTGCTTCAGATTGGTCCATTTGCTGCATAATAAAGTGCTAAAAATTTAGGCAAATAAAGCAGCAGCCACTTTTTTAAACAATATTTTTACATAAAGCATTAGCTAATACCACAACTCATCCCCCCCTCCCCAACATAAAATGGATAGACTTAGGCTACATCCACACGGCAACGGCGAGATTTTTTTTTTTTTAAATATCACGTCCACATGGGCAACGGATCAGTAAAATTTCAGGTACATATGGCAATGCAACGCTTGCTGAAAACGATGCAATACACATGCCACACCTCTAGGTGCGCTGTAAGATGGTCCCGTTCGAGACACCAGAACAATAGAAGAAGGGGTTTACGCATGCGCATAAACCCCTTCTTCTGTAGCATCAGCCACATAAAGTTTTGATTATTAATCAGTAGCATAAAATAGTATCTATTGTCTAAGACACTTATTTATATTTCATATTAAAACGTCTATGTAAATCAATACATAGAAAGCCTGGCCAGGCGCTGAACGTTCTTCTGCCTTCACTTTAAGAGAAATTCAGGGCGAGCATGAGCCTAGCTTCTTCTGTGTCACTCACCCTGTCACTGTCACACGCACACACCTTCGTGCTCGT
The DNA here is from genome assembly GCF_027579695.1 of Neoarius graeffei. Taxonomy (NCBI): domain Eukaryota; kingdom Metazoa; phylum Chordata; class Actinopteri; order Siluriformes; family Ariidae; genus Neoarius; species Neoarius graeffei. The sequence goes on along the minus strand of NC_083579.1, from coordinate 43,575,038 downwards.
TTTTTGAATGGAGACGCGGAAAGAGGAATGAATGGGGGTAGATGGAAGCCAGTACGCCAACATTCTGATATCCTCCAGAATTCTTTAATGGTCTGGAATAAACTGAATGCTACACATTGATGGATTACTTTGTTCTTCTACGCCCTTTTTGAGGAATGTATTGTCGGACTTAAACCAACATCTGAAGAGGTGAGATCGCTCCTTTTTTTCCTTTTTTTTCCTTTTTATTTGTTGACAACTCGCATCGAGTTCGTTACACTTCTACCCGGCATGAAGCACTCACAGTCATGTGGTTGTGACGTCATCGTAAACAAATCCGTTCTACTCATCCAGATGACTTTGCAACGGCGCCATTGCCAGATTTTTCCACTCTGGAACCCGTTCTCAAAAGATTTCGTTCTGGGGCACCCAAAACGCCGGTGCCGTGTGGACGCCAGGCCGAAACGATAAACAATTTTATCAGATTCACCTGAATCCGTTGCCGTGTGGACAGGGCCTTAGTGTTAGGTAACAAAGCTGCAGCTACACATCCATCCATCCATTATCTGTAGCCACTTATTCTGTGCAGGGTTGCAGGCAAGCTGGAGCCTATCCCAGCTGACTATGGGCGAGAGGTGGGGTACACCCTGGACAAGTCACCAAATCATCACAGGGCTGACACATAGAGACAAACAACTATTCACACTCACACCTATGGTCAATTTAGAGCCACCAGTTAACCTAACCTGCATATCTTTGGACTGTGGGGGAAAGCAGAGCACCCAGAGGACACCCACACAGACACAGGGAGAACATGCAAACTCCTCATAGAAAGGACCTCGTCGGCCGTTGGGCTCGAACCCGGACCTTCTTGCTGTGAGGCGACAGTGCTAACCACTACACTACCATGCCGCCCACTACACACTCATACAAATTTAATTAAAATTCCATCTTGCAAGCTGATCAATAATTAAAACAAACAAACAAGCAAACAAACAAACACAAACAAATCTCCCCTCAGTTATCAGACTGTGTGCTGGCTGCTGTTCAGCTAAATCAAATAGCTCATGCATTTAAAAAACAACAACAACAACAACAACAACAAAAAACCTGACACTGAATTTGTGTCAAGCAGGGGTGGGTTTCCCAAAAGCCTCTTAACACTAAGAGCATCTTAACTAGGAGAGAGAGCGTTCATTGTACTGTTCGCTCTACTATTTAATGATGATCTTTGTGCTACGATGCTTTTGGGAAACTCAGGCCAGATCAGTCTTCACATATTGTGTTGAATGCTGTGAACAGATTCACAGATTGTGTTAATTTCAAAACTACACATAACTGTGTGCAAAAAAGCCGAATTCTTCCAACACAATTTTATTTAATGTTGACATAAAAGGTGTAAACTAGAGTGCTACACATCATTTGTGTAATTTTCCCACACATTCTGTTCTAAGAGTGCATGTTTTAAGATTAAATTGGAGATTATAATGCCTGCTACAGCCAGTATAAAGGCTTGCACTTTATATTCATGTGTTACAATATTATAATAAATAAATCCATGATACAGTAAGGTTATCATATCAGTGAGCTCCTGTATGTGTGTGACACATACTTCATCCTGTTTAGGAGAATGGGCATTTTTTGCTAGATTTTATTTGGTTCTGGTGTAACTGCGGCTTTACTATCCATGCAAACTTCGGCATGTCTTCCCTCCATGTCTGCATGGGCTTACAGTTACTGAAGAACAAATAATGAATAAAGTACCAGTCAAAAGTTTTAACACACCTACTAATTAAATGCTTTTTCTTTATTTTTATGACTTAAAAGACACTTCATGTCTTAAAGTAATGATGAATGTCGTTTCTTTTTACTTAATTGAGTGCTTCTTGACACACTGTAAACCCGAATAAGTTGAGTTTACTTAAAAAAATTGAGGAAAGTGGTTGCCTTAAAAAAAATAAGTAATTATGAATGATTGAATTGAGTACCTTAAACTTACAATCTTCTGGTAAGTTTAAGGTACTCAATTCAATCATTAATAATTACTTATTTTTTTTAAGGCAACCACTTTCCTCAATTTTTTTAAGTAAACTCAACTTAGGCGGCACGGTGGTGTAGTGGTTAGCGCTGTCGCCTCACAGCAAGAAGGTCCTGGGTTCGAGCCCCGGGGCCGGCGAGGGCCTTTCTGTGCGGAGTTTGCATGTTCTCCCCGTGTCCGCGTGGGTTTCCTCCGGGTGCTCCGGTTTCCCCCACAGTCCAAAGACATGCAGGTTAGGTTAACTGGTGACTCTAAATTGACCGTAGGTGTGAGTGTGAATGGTTGTCTGTGTCTATGTGTCAGCCCTGTGATGACGTGGCGACTTGTCCAGGGTGTACCCCGCCTTTCGCCCGTAGTCAGCTGGGATAGGCTCCAGCTTGCCTGCGACCCTGTAGAAGGATAAAGCGGCTAGAGATAATGAATGAATGAAACTCAACTTATTCGGGTTTACAGTGCATAATATGGATTACTGCAGTTGCGGAATAGGGCTGTTTACTGTATTATTATTATTATTATTATTATTATTATATTTACTGTTTGATCTCAAACACATTAAGAAGGCAAGAAATCCCACCAATTAACTTTTGACAAGGCACACCTGTTAATTGAAAAGCATTCCAGGTGACTACCTTATGAAGCTGGTTAAGATAATGCCAATAGTGTACAAAGCGTCATCAAGGTAAATGCTGGCTACGCTGAAGAATCGAAAATATCAAACTTTTTTTTAACACTTTTTTGACCTGGCGACTTGTCCAGGGTGTACCCCGCCTCTCACCCATAGTCAGCTGGGATAGGCTCCAGCTTGCCTGCGACCCTATAGAACAGGATAAGCGGCTACAGATAATGGATGGATGGATGTTATTTCATAGTGTTGATGTCTTCAGTATTGTTCTACAATGTAGAAAATAGTCAAAATACAGAAAACTTATGAATGAGTAGGGGTGTCCAAACTTTTTGACTGCTACTGTATGTATCTATCAATGATAGAGTTGCTCAGAGACTTGAGGGAAGCCTCTAACATTCACCCCATGATCTGGTCCTGAGTGGTGCTCAGTCACACAACACTTTTCTCTTTAGCTTCTATAGACAACATTCAATGTATAGGATGTACCGTCTCTGATTATTGGCTAATGGTTATTAAAATGCAAACTTTTGTTTGGAGGTTTTGCTCTTTCACCAAATGAAACTAAGTGACTATGACAGTCACACTGATGTGCAAAATACAGTTATCTTTTTCCTGGACCATGATGCCAAACTGTTTATGACCATCCTGAATACATTTTCATGACATCATTGGTTTTCTTACTATTTGGTATGCACATTAGTTAATATGCATCATTTAGGAGAAGGATGCTGAAGATGGAGCTGCCAGGCAAGAGGAAAAGAGGAAGACCAAAGAGGAGGTTTATGGATGTGGTGAGAGACGGCATGCAGGTACTGTAGTTGGCATGACAGAGGAAGATGCAGAGGAGAGGAATAGATGGAATGATATGGATGATCTGTTGTGGCGACCCCTAATGGGAGCAGCCAGAAGACGAAGAAGAAGAAATTAGTATGCATCGCGTGCTTTGGGAAACAACTTAGAATTCTCATCTCATCTCATTATCTCTAGCCGCTTTATCCTTCTACAGGGTCGCAGGCAAGCTGGAGCCTATCCCAGCTGACTACGGGCGAAAGGCGGGGTACACCCTGGACAAGTCGCCAGGTCATCACAGGGCTGACACATAGACACAGACAACCATTCACACTCACATTCACACCTACGGTCAATTTAGAGTCACCAGTTAACCTAACCTGCATGTCTTTGGACTGTGGGGGAAACCAGAGCACCCGGAGGAAACCCACGCGGACACGGGGAGAACATGCAAACTCCACACAGAAAGGCCCTCGCCGGCCACAGGGCTCGAACCCGGACCTTCTTGCTGTGAGGCGACAGCGCTAACCACTACACCACCGTGCTGCCCCAACTTAGAATTCTTTCTCTGTGTTTCTTGGCATTCTTAGTTGAAATTAATCTGTACGGTTAAATACAGAGAAAAGAAAAATTAGCTCACAGTATAATTTTTCTAGCAGGCAATTCCAAATTCAAAGAGGCTACTAAAGAAAACTGCATGGTGACGTAAAATTTTACTTTTGAAACTGAACTATAACAAATACAACCCCGATTCCAAAAAAGTTGGGACAAAGTACAAGTTGTAAATAAAAACCAAATGCAATAATTTACAAATCTCAAAAACTGATATTGTATTCACAATAGAACATAGACAACATATCAAATGTCGAAAGTGAGACATTTTGAAATTTCATGCCAAATATTGGCTCATTTGAAATTTCATGACAGCAACACATCTCAAAAAAGTTGGGACAGGGGCAATAAGAGGCTGGAAAAGTTAAAGGTACAAAAAAGGAACAGCTGGAGGACCAAATTGCAACTCATTAGGTCAATTGGCAATAGGTCATTAACATGACTGGGTATAAAAAGAGCATCTTGGTGTGGCAGCAGCTCTCAGAAGTAAAGATGGGAAGAGGATCACCAATCCCCCTAATTCTGCGCCGACAAATAGTGGAACAATATCAGAAAGGAGTTCAACAGTGTAAAGTTGCAAAGAGTTTGAACATATCATCATCTACAGTGCATAATATCATCAAAAGATTCAGAGAATCTGGAAGAATCTCTGTGCGTAAGGGTCAAGGCCGGAAAACCATACTGGGTGCCCGTGATCTTCGGGCCCTTAGACGGCACTGCATCACATACAGGCATGCTTCTGTATTGGAAATCACAAAATGGGCTCAGGAATATTTCCAGAGAACATTATCTGTGAACACAATTCAGTGTGCCATCCGCCGTTGCCAGCTAAAACTCTATAGTTCAAAGAAGAAGCCGTATCTAAACATGATCCAGAAGCGCAGACGTCTTCTCTGGGCCAAGGCTCATTTAAAATGGACTGTGGCAAAGTGGAAAACTGTTCTGTGGTCAGATGAATCAAAATTTGAAGTTCTTTATGGAAATCAGGGACGCCGTGTCATTCGGACTAAAGAGGAGAAGGACGACCCAAGTTGTTATCAGCGCTCAGTTCAGAAGCCTGCATCTCTGATGGTATGGGGTTGCATTAGTGCATGTGGCATGGGCAGCTTACACATCTGGAAAGACACCATCAATGCTGAAAGGTATGTCCAGGTTCTAGAGCAACATATGCTCCCATCCAGACGACGTCTCTTTCAGGGAAGACCTTGCATTTTCCAACATGACAATGCCAAACCACATACTGCATCAATTACAGCATCATGGCTGCGTAGAAGTAGTTCGGGTACTGAACTGGCCAGCCTGCAGTCCAGATCTTTCACCCACAGAAAACATTTGGCGCATCATAAAACGGAAGATACGACAAAAAAGACCTAAGAGAGTTGAGCAACTAGAATCCTACATTAGACAAGAATGGGTTAACATTCCTATCCCTAAACTTGAGCAACTTGTCTCCTCAGTCCCCAGATGTTTACAGACTGTTGTAAAGAGAAAAGGGGATGTCTCACAGTGGTAAACATGGCCTTGTCCCAACTTTTTTGAGATGTGTTGTTGTCATGAAATTTAAAATCACCTAATTTTTCTCTTTAAATGATACATTTTCTCAGTTTAAACATTTGATATGTCATCTATGTTCTATTCTGAATAAAATATGGAATTTTGAAACTTCCACATCATTGTATTCCGTTTTTATTTACAATTTGTACTTTGTCCCAACTTTTTTGGAATCGGGGTTGTAGACCAAATGGTCTTTTACTAGTCATACTTCAGGATCAAATCCAGTCAGTGTGTTTGATAAAAATGATCATTTTGTACATATCGTTTCCTTTTCCAAATTATAAGATTACTGTGCCAAACAAATGTAGCAATGTACAACGATGCAGTGCCTACAACCATGCAGAAAATCATGTCAAAACCTTTTTTATTACAGAAAATTTCTTCAGGGGAGTTCTCAATTTCGTTATATAACCCGTTTTCTCCTTCCCTGCCTCTATGACATTTCAATGAGGTATGACACAGTGCAGAAGCATCATGCATGAAGATCTATAAGGCTCTACTGTTGCTGCTGAGAGCTGTTCTCGCGTGCAGTGATGAGATTGCGTGCCATGGAGATCTATAGCGTGTGCAGCTCCCAGTCACTGGACTCCGACCTCCCTGGGGAGTTGGGGGAGGAGATTCTGCCAAGAGATTAAAATGGGATGGAGAGAGAAGGAGGGGGAGAACAAACACTACTCAGAGAAATGGCTTCCAGATGACCCTGATTTTAGTGAGTTTAACTCATCGTAGAAGCTACCCAAGAACCAATCAGAGAGTATGTAACATAATTAAGCATTGAGGATGACACAAAATAGCAAATGATGTAAATATTCTTGGTAGACTTACACAGGCTCTGGCGTTATTGCACTCTTTGTCATGAATTTGTATCAAGTTATTAAAAAAATGTCAGAAACTGAAATACTGTAAATTGTGTGAAATGTACGCTTATATGAGTTTCAGAGCAAACATCCATACCTACAGACATAGACATGTAGATGGTGATTAACAGAAGGATTCATGAAATAGGGGCTCCTGAAAGCTGCAACACAAAAGTGTTCACCCTATCATCCAGAGATTGTGAGTTTGAATCTCAGTGATCAGAATCTGAGTGCAAAAAAACATTGGCCATGCTTTCTGGGTGAGTACTCTCTCTCCCCTGTCAATCACAGTGACACTAGCTAATCATGGGTGTCTGTGAGCTCATGCATGTGGGTCATTCTATGAAAATGGTAGCTTTCCTGTCCCTGCACTATTCATCAGGAAAAACGCTCAAAAGTGTTAAACAATGACACAATATATACATGTTTTGTTGTAATTGAAGTGTGTTCTTGTTATTAAACCATACATGAGACAGTTATAATACACATTTTTTTTTATATATATCTTGAAAAGCATGGTTAGTGCCATGAATTTGGCTTGTCCCTTGGGTTAGGAGTCATGGTTTAGTGACATATTTTGAATTTAAATTAATGTTTTTCTCCTCTTTTAAAGATCATAATACAAAGTAAAGTGTTATAGTTACTTAGTATAATGCTAAAAACTGAAAATATAAATTAATAATTAAAACAGTTTACAAAAAATAGCTGTCCCTTGAATTTATGTCACTGGTGTTACTATTTGTAAAAACCTTTATTTTGAAAAACTGCTGCATCCCTGCAAATATCTTCTTGGGTCAGGAGGTCATTGGAGGTGTGGCCATTTTGAAGAGCACATGGTAAGTCAGCACCTTCTCTTCATATGTTGACAATTTTAAGAATTAACTAGTAATTTCATGTGAGGACTTAAGATGCATCACTGGTGTTATCGAGTTTATAGTCAGCGGAAAGGAGATGATTTAAATAATTGATCGAATTGTATGATTAGCTGATTTATTTATAAGTTAAGAAGTGTGGTTTTGCCTGCAATGTCCACCATCTTGAATAGGCCATCTTCTCTGCCGATGTGTCACCGGTGTTACTGTCCTAGTTAGTAACACCAGTGATGATCATTAGCACCACTAATCCCACCTCATCTCATTATCTCTAGCCGCTTTATCCTTCTACAGGGTCGCAGGCAAGCTGGAGCCTATCCCAGCTGACTACGGGCGAAAGGCGGGGTACACCCTGGACAAGTCGCCAGGTCATCACAGGGCTGACACATAGACACAGACAACCATTCACACTCACATTCAAACCTACGGTCAATTTAGAGTCACCAGTTAACCTAACCTGCATGTCTTTGGACTGTGGGGGAAACCGGAGCACCCGGAGGAAACCCACGCGGACACGGGGAGAACATGCAAACTCCGCACAGAAAGGCCCTCGCCGGCCACGGGGCTCGAACCCGGACCTTCTTGCTGTGAGGCGACAGCGCTAACCACTACACCACCGTGCTGCCCCGCCACTAATCCCTTTCCCCCAAATAAATAAATGGGTCAGCATTTACTTAAAACAGACTTATTAGCATTTCATTGCTGTTTCAATATTGTAACCATATGACTTTCCTTTGTATAGATATGGCAAAGTTGAGTGCTGCTGAAAATACTCATTCCTAGATTCCTAAGAACGAATTAATTTTATGTGTCCATATTGTGTTTTCAAATACATATTTTTAGGCTTCATCCCAGCCTACATTTGAATAAAACAAGTCATTAAATGTGAAACTATTTGAGATGAAATACTAATAAATTGATAACATCTGTTTAAAGCGTCTTCTGTTGTGCCATTTCCTTCACATTGTGTCACTTGTGTTACAGTGCATCACTGGTGTCACTGTATGGCATATTGGTATTCTGTCATCAGAGTTGCCCAGTTTATTTGAATATGTTTTTTTTATCTAGCTAACTGTTGCAACATTCATTAGTAAACATTTTAAGGATATGATATTTCAAATTTGAAGACTCAATGCCAGTTAATTCTAAAGTTATGTTAAGTGAATGACAAATTGAAAAACGTCACATTATAATACTGTACACATAGTATATTTACACTAAATTGTTACTCATTTTAAACAATGTCTTCATGTCATTAACCTTTTCTTTCTTTGATTATATATGCAAATTAAATAGTCCAATTACATTCCAAGAAGCCTGAATTATCATCTAAAACATAGGTAACGCCAGTGACAAAAAGGCAGAACAAGCATTTTTTAATATAATGTAATAAAAATATTAAAATACATTAAGTTGTAATTTGTTAATTTAGAATGGTAAGTGGTTAACTGTTATGTTATGTAATCAATTTTGTGCCAAAATGTTCATACAATACTTTTGAAATATCAAACAAAAACGATGAATCAAAATTTTTAAATTTTTTTTAAAAAGTCAATTTTTTTTAGACTGGCAAACAAATTGTTCGTGTAATCGTGCAAAATATCAGTCTATTACTCTTCAGAAACCTTTTATTTTTGTTCCGCGTCTTTCTCAGTTTTGTTTGACGTAATTTATTTTGGTTGCGATTCCAGCTTTCTCGTTTGCGCTCCCTGACTTTGCAGTTTTGGCACAAACTTCACGTGTGGGTGGGCTGTCCAGGAATGCATTCCCATTGGGTAACTTGTGTATGACTGACAGCTACGCTCAGCGATTCCCCCGGAAGCTGTTGCGGCCACTTCGTACTCGGATTTTGGCGGGCTGTTTGACGAGTGACCGATCCATTGACGGTAAACAAGGATCAAGTGGACTTCAGTAGCGACTATGATATTGAATTAATTCAACAAAGTGTAAGTACGGGACAAATGTGTTGTATGTGTTGCAGTAGTACACATTATGCAGGTGTTTCGTGGCAAGTCAAATGTTAGACTTAGCTCCACTACCCAATATAATAGCTGTCTTGCTAACGTTAAACACACCTGCATAATGTGTACTACTGCAACACATACAACACATTTGTCCCGTACTTACACTTTGTTGAATTAATTCAATATCATAGTCGCCACTGAAGTCCACTCGATCCTTGTTTACCGTCAATGGATCGGTCACTCGTCAAACAGTCCGCCAAAATCCGAGTAGAAAATGGCCGCAACAGCTTCCGGGGGAATCTCTGAGCATACAGTAGCTGTCAGTCAAACACAAGTTACCCAATGGGAATGCATTCCTGGACAGCCCACCCACACGTGAAGTTTGTGCCAAAACTGCAAGCAAAAAGTCAGGGAGCGCAAACGAGAAAGTTGGAATCGCAGCCAAAATAAATTACGTCAAACAAAACTGAGAAAGAAGCAGAACAAAAATAAAAGGTTTCTGAAGAGTAATAGATTGATATTTTGCACGATTACACGAATAATTTGTTTGCCAGTCTAAAAAAAAATTGACTTTTTTTTAAAAAATTTTGATTTATCATTTTTGTTTGATATTTCAAAAGTATTATATGAACATTTTGGCACAAAATTGTCCCCATACATGTTGTTCCCATATTATGTGACCATGTTTTAGTTGTTAAAAAAAGTATACAAATGAAACATGAAATTGCTGTTCAAAAAGCTACCATTTTCATAGAATGACTCATGTGTGTATTATGCTGTCCCTTGATGCGGCATGAGCAGTAGTTTGAAAAGATGCGGCTTCATGTGTTTCAGAGAAAACTGTTGAATGATAGAGGAGACCTAACTGGTGGGTGGGAATTGCCCAAGACTAAATGAGGGAGAAAATCTAGGGAGGGGGACCAGATTCTGGAAATATCAGTGAACCAAGATTATGTTGTTTCAAAGTGCTCAGAATAATATTATACACCTTTGAAATAAAGGTGATTTATAATATTTCCAAAGTCCATAATTTGAGTTACCATCAGTGGGCCATCAGGGTTGAGTTAAGTATGCACAGTGGGGGTGGCACGGTGGTGTAGTGGTTAGCACTGTCACCTCACAGCAAGAAGGTTCTGGGTTTGAGCCCAGTGGCCAATGGGAGCCTTTGTGTGTGGGGTTTGCATGTGCTCCCCGTGTCTGCATGGGTTTCCTCCAGGTGCTCTGGTTTCCCCCAGAGTTCAAAGACATGTGGTTAGGTTAACATGGAGTGGCCTTGGGCTGAAGTGCCCTTGAGCGAGGGACCTAACCCCCAATTGCTCCCTGGGTGCTGTAGCATAGCTACCCACTGCTCTGGCTATGCGTGTGTGCTCATTGCTCACTTGTGTGTGCATGAGTGTGTTCACTGCTTCAGATTGGGTTAAATGCAGAGGATGAATTTCACTGTGCTTGAGTGTGCATGTGACAAATAAAGGCTTCTTCTTCAGTGACGTGTTCAGATCTCACACACGACGACAGACTAAGCCTAGGTTTAAACTTCTGTGACCGCATATTTGTGAGCAGGGATGCTCATATGTGTCATACTTGCATGTAAGCTGAGTGTGTACACTAGGGAGCAGGAGCCCATGTAGAAAATCAGAATTTACCGGTAAGGGATGGCCCAGTGAGTTCCATCGCAGTTCAACACGGTTCCAGAGTACCCAGTTTAAACCTGAGCTTGAGTTTCTGTCCATGTGTGAGTTTGACATGTTGTCCCCTTTGTCGACATTGATTCCTCTGGGTTCTTGGGTTTCTTTCCTCGACTTAACACTTTTGGGATGAATTGGAATAAACAGCAAATGATGGGATCGGCTGTGTGTTAATGCACATGGTTTTAGAATGAGCACATATGGGTTTGATGGTCAGGTGGCCACAAACTTTTGACCATATAGTGTGAATAATAATAATAATAATAATAATAATAATAATAATAATAATAATTAGAGGGAACAGGGTGGCATGGTGGTGTAGTGATTCGCACTGTCACCTCACAGCAAGAAGGTCCTGGGTTTGAGCCCAGTGGCCAACGAGGGCCTTTCTGTGTGGAGTTTGCATGTTCTCCTCCGGGTGCTCCGGTTTCCCCCACAGTCCAAAGACATGCAGGTTAGGCTAATTGGTAGCTCTAAATTGACTGTAGGTGTGAATGTGAGTGTGAATGGTTATTTGCCTCTATGTGTCAGCCCTGTGATGACCTGGTGACTTGTCCAGGGTGTACCCTGCCTCTCACCTATAGTGAGCTGGGATAGGCTCCAGCTTGCCTGCAACCCTCTACAGGATAAGCGACAACAGATAATGGATGGATGGATGGATAGATAGAGAAAACATGGAGCATGAGAACTACAACAGTACCAGTGGTCATAGGTGCTCTTGGGCTTGTCAAGAAGGGAATGGAAAAATACATGAGCAAAATCCCTGAGAGCATCAGAATAGAAGAGCTTCAGAAGATTGTCCTCCTTGGAACCGCTCACATACTCAGGAGGACCCTATCCATCAAGTAATCCATCACACCCTTATGATTGCTCCAAGTTCAAGAGATGAACTCAGCTCTATATGAGAAGAAGAGCTGGACTTCAAGGATAATAATAATAATAATAATAATAATCCTGGATTATCCTGAATCATACTGTATACATGAAGCCTTGTGGGTGCATGGGGAAGTTGCATTTCATATGAATAATACAATTAAGTTTCCTACTTTACTCTTGTTTTTTTTACAGAAAAAAAAATCACAAAGATCTCACAAAGAGATCAGCACCTCATTAACTTGAATACACAGTGAGATATTTTTCTTTTCGTGCTTTATGCTGCCAGACTGACCCTTTTGTGCTATTTTTCCTCCAGTCATTTATAGTAACTAATATAGAAACTAATGTAGTACCACAGGTCATTAAAAGTAGGCAAAACATTTTAGCCATAAAAATATGGAATAAAAACAGCACAAATGAACAGAAACACTTCTGTTCATTTTCTCCTTTTATAGGACGCCAATTTCAGTTATTTGTTGGCTGCCATGGTCACCCCTTGTCCACTAAGCATGCAAATAAGTGGAAAGCTGTGAAAACAAAATTAAACTTATTTAGAATGAATCTTCACATTCATTTCCTACTGAGTCACTGTACAGTATTATGGCAAAGGGTGGAGATGTTGTTTCTTTCTTTTTTTCATTTAAATTCTGCTATTTTTTCCAGCATGGCTATCTCTGATAATGAAATTTCATTTCAGTGCCCTACTGAAGGGTGTAAATAAGATAAATGCCATTTCATTTTGACACTAGTATTACATAATGACACATATCCTCCCAGTTTGCATGTTCATGTGAGTGAAGCTATCCACAGCTTTGGTCCAGATGACATTTGATGAAATATCAATACTAGTACCTCAAATTGCAAAGGCAAGTCAGGAAATTAAAATCATCATTTTGCTTCCATAGTCTACGTCGTTTCCCCCGATTTTTGATGGGCCAAGTAAAAGCATGATTATTCTTTCTTGTTTCAGTGATGAGAGGTCAACTCACACATTTTTGAGATGCTTCTGAATTGATTGCTTAATGGCCAGTTAAGCAAATGCCCCAAAGGGCCAGCAGAGTACCAAGACTGGGTTGGTTTCTGTCAACAGTAAGTGTGCTCCTTGTAGTGTGGGCACTGCAGTATGTGGAATGCAATATCAAACGATTTCCTCTTCTTCTCTATGTTCCACTTGGGTGCTTCACTGAAATTTTGTCTTTACATTTGAATTCTGCTATCTATCCTGAAAGGTAATCTGGGTTAATTTAAACCCCTGACTTCTTATTTATTTTCTCTGTTTCTCATGACACTGATGTTTCAGTTTATCTCCTGAATTCCCATGTAAAGAAGTGCATTCATTATTGTTAGTAGAGTGAATGTTCCCTGATGATGAGCATTTATTGTAGTACGTGATTAATATATGACATGTGGTACATGATCCACAAGATGGTCTTAAAAAAAGACAGAAATTACACTCATGCACTGAAACTGCTGACCACTGTATTGATGCACATTTAAGTAGAGACATGAAAATGACGAATGTGTGTGGCCTTTGCTGAAATACAGTCATGGAACTACCAATTTCTGTACAGCTTAGCGGCACACCACAGGCTTCTTTATGTAAGAGAAACACAATTAGCACAGTTGAGGATGTGGCTTACAATTAGGGTGAATGCTCTACTCATGTCATGAAGCTGTGGAACATTGTCAAAGAATCAGAGGAAGAATCCAGAACTCTGTTCCTGCTCACTCCAAACATTAATCATCTTCAACTGTCCACCCACCCCACTCCACCAAAGCATATGTTCCAAGTAGAGCTTGCCAATATTCTTCATGGTCTGCTAACTCTGTTCTACATATGTTGAATGCATCACATGTAATATTTACTAACCCCCTTCTTTGCAGATTATACTGTGGTAAACCTCCAGGGGCTGTATTCACAAAGAATATTAAAGTCAAAAGTGGCTCCTAACTGATGGATTTAGTAGAAACTCTTAATTTTAATAGAAGATGAGAGAATCCTGACTTTTTTTCAGGACAGAGGATTGTAGAGCTTAAAGCATGCCCTAAATCTGTGAAAACTTGGTCCAGAGGACTTCTAAGCCAGGGGTTCTCAACCTTTTCTGTTTTGAGGCCCATCTATTCATACTCATAATGAGTCGGGGCCCATTAAAAAAAGATCCCCAATTGTTTTGGCTCATCTATTATATTAAAATCTAATAATCTATTGTAAAGTGTATTAATGGAATGCAACTAGTCCTGGGTATGACTTTAAACTGCAACTGGTGGTGAGTCTCCGGTCCAGGAGGACTTGAGTATTTGGGAAAGTGGAGTTACCCTCTAATCACCATTGCTCCCAGGTCTGCTCTGACCCGGAGTGGTAGCACCTGCCTGGGTTCCAGCTATGGGTTAATAGTACATCACCAATAAGGCACTGGCAACAGGGTGCCTTTCAGTGCAATGTGGCAGACAAACCCAACAGGGTCAATGGCACACCACCTGATGGCATGTGGAAGAGCCATTCAAATGTCCAATGGATGGCATCACTCAGTAAATCAGTTGTCACTGCGGGGCAACTTCCATACTCGTCAGGTCTGTGGCACTTTTGTGCACTGCTTGGCATCCAGTCTGGAGGTCCAGAGAGACAACACGATGGAGGCACGACATCATTTGTCTTACCTTACTGTGCAAGGCACTTCATTAGGAGAGGAGCTCTGGTGCAGGCCTCGTGGCCCATCTCCGTTTCTGTGCATCCTAATGAAGCAGTCATCATTGGTAGCGATGGACAGCCAACAAGGACGAATGGAATGCAACATCACTCCCTGTTACAGATGGAAGCCCAGGAATTAAATAAATGCAATAAAAACCAACTGCTTTTGATTGTAGTTATTGTATTTAAAACTGTATGGATGTGCCAGAAGCCAACATCAAACCATGCATGCAGGTCCTTCTCACTCAAAAGGGATTAATGATCCAAAAGTGGAGTCTGGCCGAATAACACAATAACTTATTGCCATGTTTGTGTACAGCAAACAAGCAAGTTATTAAAACAGGGCTGCCAACTTTTCAAAATTCCTTGTAGTGAGATTTTTTTTGGGGGGGGGTTCGACGGCAAAATTTTTCCACACACCACGCAGTAAGTGGGAATTTTGTATTCAGTTTGATATTCACTTGTCCCCTGCATTCTGGTGTTTTGTTTGTGGGTCGTCCAGCTAGAGATGGACAATGGGGGGGGGGGGGGGTTTGAGATTTTGGATTTAGTAGATGTTCCTGCATTCTGGTGGATTTTTGGAGTGGCCTGCTGTGCCATACCTACATTCTTACACACCCTGACTTGCCAGGCCTTCAGCTTGTGGCCAACAAAAGCACCAAGTTTTGGCTTAAAAGCCCCCACACTAGAAAACTACAGATGACTGCCAATGTTCCTGTAGCCCTATAGACCTCTGTTTCAGATTTAAAGGCAAGTTCATGTTTGAAAATATTACATCAGCTAAGCCTAAACAATTCTGAATTGAAACTAAATGTTAAGTTTTTAATAACTGTTGCAAAAATAAGATTGTCCCTCACTGACTATTCATTATGCACTTAAGGGCTTTCCCCACCACTGGGTTCAGCAGAAGATTGGCATGGGGAAAAATATCAACAGCAAAAGAACAAATAAAATGCTTAAACAGTAAGCAAAATGTGCATGCGCTACAAGAAACATTAAAATGATTAAGTTTGAACAGTATTGAAACACAAAAAGCTTAACCTTGGCCATTGGTGGGAATGTGCACACAAAGTTGGGCTTAAAAATTTTGGTCATACTTAAATAAGCTATATTAATATATTTCTTATTAATTTATTTCTTATCTATGTTTCTTATTAGTAATAGAGCATTCATCAGGGCCTGTTATCTGACAAATATTCTCTACCTGTCTTGCCTTCTTTGAAACCCTGTCTCCTCAGTATATTGTTCTGTCTTTTTTTTTTAATTATTCACAAGTTCAAGTTCTTTGATATTACAGGTGACCATGCTTTATTTACTTTAACTGAGCAATTACATACATCATAAATAATTAAAAATAAATACCCTGTAAATAAACAATAGGTATGGTGGCTAATGGCTCTTCTTGCATTTGTAATATTATCTCTTACTTGCTTTATTTTACAACATTTCCAGGATGGCTTCAAATAAAGTCATTGTAAACGTTCCCTGCATGTGGGTGGAGCACAGAGGACGGCAGGACAGAGATCAGGGTAAACAGAAGGCTTTATTGCCGTACTTTTCAGTCTGACAAATAAACACTCAGAGAGGCAGACACACACTGTAGTCTCCTCTGGGGAAGCTCCCTTCCGCTCTCACTCTCCCTCCTTAAATAGGGTGCGGTCACTGGGAAGACACACACAAACACAGGTTAATTGCTGTCAGATGTAGTGATTCTGCCACTTACCTTCCCTGACTCCGCCCTCCTGTCACAGACCGGTGCTTGACCACGCCCCCGCTGCCACATACCCCCACCGCCCGACTCAGGCCGGGCGGCCGTCCGGCCTGCAGCCGACTCCCCCCCCCCGAAGGGAGAGGAAGTCCGCCACGACCATCTGCGCCCCCGGCCTGTGGACCACCTTGAAATTAAAGGGTTGGAGTGCCAGATACCAATGGGTGATCTGCGCGTTGGCATCCTTCATGCGGTGGAGCCACTGGAGGGGTGCGTGGTCCGAACAGAGGGTGAAAGGGCGCCCCAGCAGGTAGTAACGGAGGGCGAGGACCGCCCACTTGATGGCCAGACACTCTTTTTCTATGGTGCTATAGCGCCCCTCATGCACCGACAGTTTCCTACTGATGTATAGGACTGGGCGGTCCTCCCCCTCCACCTCCTGGGACAAAACCGCCCCCAGCCCTCTGTCCGATGCATCGGTCTGCAACATAAAGGGGAGAGAAAAGTCAGGGGAGTGTAAAAGTGGCCCCACACACAGTGCAGCCTTTACCTGCTGAAAGCCCGCTGGCATTGCTCCGTCCACTGGACCGGATCTGGTGCCCCCTTTTTAGTCAGATCAGTCAGCGGGCTGGTGACGTCCGAATAATTAGGTATAAACTTACGGTAATAGCCAGCCAGCCCCAGGAACTGTCTCACCCCCTTTTTGGTCTTGGGCCTGGGGCAGGCCGCAATTGCTGCCGTCTTATTAATTTGGGGACGCACCTGCCCGTTGCCCAAGTGGAAGCCCAGATACCGTACTTCCACCCGCCCAATCGCACACTTCTTTGGGTTGGCTGTGAGCCCCGCTTGCCTCGGCGACCTTAGGACGGCCCTCAGATGTTCGAGGTGCCTCGGCCAGTCATTACTATAGACGATGATGTCATCTAGGTAAGCGGCCACATAAGTGGCGTGGGGACGGAGGACCCTGTCCATCAGCCGCTGAAACATAGCGGGCGCCCCAAACAGCCCAAAAGGAAGTGTGACGAATTGGTGTAATCCGAACGGTGTGGAAAAGGCCATTTTTTTCTCGGGATAGTGGAGTCAAGGGGATCTGCCAGTGTCCCTTTGTCAAATCCAGTGTCGAATAAAAGTGAGCCATGCCTAGTCGATCGAGCAACTCATCAATCCGAGGCATTGGGTACGCGTCAAATTTAGACACCGCATTGACTTTTCTATAGTCCACACAGAACCGGACCGACCCGTCGGCCTTGGGTACCAAGACCACCGGGCTGCTCCAGTCACTGTGGGACTCCTCGACGATGCCCATTTCGAACATGGCCTCGAGTTCTTTCCGAACCACCTTTTTTTTTGTTCGGGTAGCCTGTAAGGGCGGCTACGCACTACCACCCCCAGGGGCATCTCTATGTGGTGCTCTATGAGGTTAGTGCGACCGGGAAGGGGTGAGAACACATCCGAAAACTCGGTCTGCAACTGGGCGACCTCCGCGAGTTGGGTCGGGGAGACGTGGTCTCCACAGGGGACTGGAGGGATACATGATGCCAATGCCCCTTTTTGAACCTCCGGCCCCAGCTCCGCCTTCTCCGGAACCACAGACACCAATGCCACGGGGACCTCCTCATTCCAGAGTTTAAGCAGATTGAGGTGGTAAATCTGTAGCGCCCCACCCCTGTCCGTTCGCCTCACCTCGTAGTCTACGTCCCCGACTCGCCGTGTGACCTCAAAGGGTCCTTGCCACTTGGCGACCAATTTGGAGCTCGATGTGGGCAACAGCACGAGTACTTTATCTCCCGGTGCGAACTCTCTAAGGCGCATACCCTTGTTGTACAGGCGGGTTTGTCATTCTTGGGCCTGCCGCAAATTCTCCTGGGTTAGGTGGGTGAGCGTGTGGAGTTTTGCGCGCAGGTCCATAACATATTGAGTTTCGTTTTTTGCTTTGTGAAGGTCCCTCCTCCCAATTTTCCCACAGCACATCTAGAATGCCACGCGGCTTACGCCCATATAATAATTCGAATGGGGAGAACCCCGTGGAGGCTTGGGGGACCTCTCGCACTGAAAACAGCAAGGACTCGAGCCACTTATCCCAATTACGTGCGTCCTCACTTAGGAATTTTTTAATTATATTCTTGAGGGTGCGGTTGAACCGTTCAACTAAACCGTCCGTTTGTGGGTGATATACGCTGGTGCGGATCGGCTTAATCCCCAATAACCCATACAGTTCGCGCAGTGTCCGTGACATAAACGTGGTGCCTTGATCAGTCAGAATCTCTTTCGGGATTCCAACTCGGGAGATAACGCGGAAGATCGCCTCCGCAATACTGCGTGCTGAGATATTGCGCAGAGGCACCGATTCCGGGTATCGCGTTGCATAGTCCACCAGAACTAATATAAAGTGGTACCCTCGTGTCGACCGATCTAATGGCCCGACAAGATCCATCCCAACTCTTTCAAACGGGGTCTCGATTAATGGTAGAGGACGCAAAGGCGCTTTTGGAATGGCCGCTGGATTTACTAACTGGCATTCGCGGCACGCCGTACACCACCTACGAACGTTGCCGCGAATCCCCGGCCAATAGAATCAGGCCATTATTCGGGCTAGTGTCTTATCCTGCCCTAGGTGTCCAGCCATGGGATTAAAGTGAGCTGCCTGGAATACCAATTCCTGGCGGCTCTTTTTAATTAAAAGCTGCGTGACTTGCTCTTTCGTCTGAGTGTCCTGCGTCACTGGGTATAATCTATCCTTCATAATAGAGAAATAGGGGAAGGACGGGGTGGCGTTTGGCTGGAGCGTTTGACCATCGATTACTCTCACTTGGTCAAACGCATGCCGCAGAGTCTCGTCTCGTGACTGTTCTAACGGGAAATCTGCGAGGGATTCCCCGAGAGAGAGAGGAGGAGCCTGTGGCTCCTCACTCTGACGCGGAGGTGACGTAGACGGCTCTGTGACAGCTGCTCCCACCAAGGAGACACCGGGACCTCCCCCTGCTGAAGTACGGCAGGACCTACTCTCCACTAAACGGCTCATCAACTCCCTGTATCCCGGCCAATCAGTCCCCAAAATTATTGAGTGGGTGAGGCGAGGATTAACCGCCACCTTTACTATGAATTTTTCCCCTCGAAAAAAAAGTGGACCAACACCAAAGGGTAGCTGTGAACATCCCTGTGCGCACACAACACCTTCACCCCTTGTGCTCCCCCCAATGCCTCGTTTTGCACCAGGCTTTGGTGAATTGAGGTTTGATTACACCCGGAATCCACCAACGCCTGATATGTATCCCCTTGAATACTCACCGGTATGCGATACGCTCCAGCCCGATCGAGGGCGGCTTCTGGCGTGTCGGGGATCCGAACCACCGCGCCCACCTCCATTGCCGTGCACTGCTATTGGAGGTGGCCCGGCTCCCCGCAGCGCCAGCAAACTGGCCCGGGCTTCCTCTCTGCACCGGTGTTCTGGGGCTCACTCACCTGAGGGGGGGAGAGAGACAGACACAGAAGGGAGAATTGGGAGGGCACCGCGGGTGCGGCGGGCCGGCTGGGGTGGTGCCGGCCCCCGCGGTGGGGGAATGGGGCAAGGACGGGACACAGGAGGAGGGGGAGAGAGAGAGGAGAAGAGGCTGTCTGCTGTCCTGCCACTGCAACAGCCGCCAAATGGTCCTCCGCCAGCTCGATGGCCTGATCCAGCGACGCCGGGCGGTGGCACTGGACCCACTCCGTGGTTCCTGTTGGCAAGCGCGCGATGAACTGCTCCAGCACCACCTGGTCGACGATCCCCTTGGCGTCGCAGCTGTCGGCCCTCAACCACTGCCAGCAGGCGTCCCGGAGTTGCTGGCCAAACGCAAACGGCCGGCCGACTTCCTCCAAGCGCAAAGCGCGGAAGCGCTGGCGCTGCTGTTCGGAGGTGCGCCCCACATGCTGGAGGATGGCCCAGCAAAGGTCCGCGTAGGCCAGCCGGCGGTCGGTGGGGAGCTGTAGCGCGGCCAGCTGTGCCTCTCCTGTTAACAGGGGGAGGAGGCGTGCCGTGCGCTGATCCATCGGCCACCCCGAGGTCTCCGCGACTTGCTCAAAGAGCGTGATGAAAGCCTCGGGGTCGTCCTGCGGGCCCATCTTTGTCAGGGTGAGGGGTGGACGGGCCCGCGGTGGAAGCGTCAGTAGTCCCCGCCAACACAAGGAGGTGCCGGAACGCCCGATGATCCTCTTGCTGGGCCAACACCAGGGCCTCGAAACGCTGCTCCTGCTCCTTATGGAGCGTGACTAGCGCCTGGTGCTGGCTTTGCTGGGCCGTGGTGAGGGCATGGACCAGGTCGGCGAATGGGGAAGACTCCATGGGGCGGTTCGGCGTCTGTGCTCCAGGTCCCGGGTTTCGGCACCACTGTAGCGGTTCGTGTGGATGGGTGGAGCACAGAAGATGGCATGACAGAGATCGGGTTGACAGAGCGTTTTATTGCCACCCTTTTCAGTCTAACAACTGGTATGCACTTTACAGACACACACACACTCGGCGTCTGGTTCGGGAAGAGCTCCCCTGCTCTCTGCTGTCCCTCTTTAAATAGGGCGCGGTCACTGGGAAGATACACACAAACACAGGTTAATTGACCTCAGGTGTAGTAATTCTGCCACTTACCTTCCCTGACTCCGCCCTCCTGTCACAGACCGGCGCTTGACCACACCCCCGCTGCCACAGTTATAAATCTTACCTAACTTCATACATACTATGAAAGTAGAACATATTAGCAACAAGAAGACAGAGCCATCTATATCCCCCGCCTTATATGCCAACTATATACCAAGTTTCAAGATATTGTCACATTTTTCAAGTTCTGCTGCAGGAAATCAACCCTACCTCTTTACACTGACCTCAGCAGCCCATGGCATAAGCCCACCGGACCTTTGTTCCAGGTGAGCTAAAAATTTAAATTTCTCACATTTCTTAGTATCAAAAGTCACACATACATTACTTAATCAACACATATACCAACTTTCAAGACCATACCACTCATCATTTTCAAGTTCTGCTCTGGAAACAAAACCAACCCCTAAGAATAACCTGAGAGACTAAGTCTGAAATTGTTTCCATGGAAACATGAAAAATTAAAATTTCTCAAACTTCTTCGTATGAAAAGGCACATCAACATCATCTTGTTAACATGCATACCAAGTTTCAAATCTGTATCATGAATAGTTTTGGATATATGCTCCAGAAACCAACATTGCTCTTAGAAACTAAGTCAAAATCTATTGATGTAAAAATTTGAAAAATACTTTTTTTTAAAGGCAGCACGGTGGTGTAGTGGTTAGCGCTGTCACCTCACAGCAAGAAGGTCCAGGTTCGAGCCCCGTAGCCGGTGAGGGCCTTTCTGTGCGGGGTTTGCATGTTCTCCCCGTGTCCGCGTGGGTTTCCTCTGGGTGCTCTGGTTTCCCCCACAGTCCAAAGATATGCAGGTTAGGTTAACTGGTGACTCTAAATTGACCGTAGGTGTGAATGTGAGTGTGAATGGTTGTCTGTGTCTATGTGTCAGCCCTGTGATGACCTGGTGACTTGTCCAGGGTGTACCCTGCCTTTCGCCCGTAGTCAGCTGGGATAGGCTCCAGCTTGCCTGCGACCCTGTAGAATAGGATAAATCAGCTACAGATAACGAGACGAGATGAGATGATGAGGATGAGAAAATAGCGAAAGGCACCAGTTCACATGTTGCTTGATATGTATACAAAGTTTCATGAAGACATCTTCAGTAGTTTTAAAGATATAGCCTGGAAACGAAAATGTGACCAGACGGACAGATGGCCGGAACGCGTTTCTAAAAGGCACATCTACATCACCTTGTTAACATACATACCAAGTTTCAAATCTGTATCATGAATAGTTTTGGATATATGCTCCAGAAACCAACATTGCTCTTCGAAACTAAGTCAAAATCTATTTTTTATGTAAATATTTGAAAAATATTTTTTTCAAAAATCCAAAATAGAAAATGGCACCAGTTCACATGTTGATTGATATGTGTACAAAGTTTCATGAAGATATCTTCAGTAGTTTTAAAGATATGGCCCGGAAATTGAAAACGTGGACGGACAGACCCCGTTTCTATATCCCCTGCCAAACTTTGTTTGGGCGGGGGATAATAAGATAAAGAGTAAACCAAAACAGCACTTCACTCCCATACAATGAAAACACACTTACTGTCAGAGCAGGTGAAATGCTGGGACTGACAAAAAAGTAAAATATCCAGTTTGGGAGGACTGAGATAAAGCAAGCAAGCAAGCAAGCACGTTCGTATGTATGTACATACATACATACCTGTGGCAATGGACAGACAAGGAGGAGATCTCTGTTTTTAATCATTTCTCAGAGACATACGGACAGATATTCTATCTATAGAATAAGACACACAATGGGGTTTTAATAAAGGATAAGATAAATGCTTTGATTTTCTAAGATCCCAAATAGCAAGTAATAGTTGGCATTTGCAATCAGATAAATTGCATAGCTAGTGCATGTGTTTTTTAGAGATTTACAAAGAATACTTGAAAGAATTCTGTCATTTGCAAAATATCTTTTACCTTCCCAGAGAGTTCCCTCAACTCTTCTTCATCCTGGTTTACATACACCCCAAAGCTAACTCCACTTCAGCAACTGACCTCATCAAAAGCTTCCTGGACAAATTTGAACATTTATCCCCTGATTCCCCCAAATTCATTCTTGGAGATTTTAATCACTGCAATCCTGGAAAATCTTTGAAAGGCTTTGAACAATACATCCATTGCTCCACTCGTCCAGGAAATACACTTGATAGATGCTATGGTTCTGTCCCAGATGCCTACAGAGCTGTCACTCTTCCTCCCCTCGGCTCTGCTGATCACCTCACCATCCTGCTCGCTCCTGCCTACATCCCAGTCATCAGGAAAATTAAGAAGGTTACCAGGACTATCAAGCAGTGGACTAATGAGAGTATAGCAATCCTCCAGGGTTGCTTCGAGTCTACTAACTGAACTAACCTCCTTTCCTCTTCTGATGACATAAACGAACAGGTGGATGTCGTCTCATCATACATCAACTTCTGTGAGGATAACATTATACCCTCCAAGACTGTTACCATCTTCCCTAACAATAAACCCTGGGTTACCAAAGAGCTAAAAACCATTATCAATAAGAAGAAACAGATGATCTTCTCTGGGTCAGAGATGGAGAAAAAGGAGGTTAATAAAGAGGTCAAGAGGGCTATTAAGATTGCCAAGCTGAACTACAAGAACAAAGTGGAAGAAAAGTTTTCTCATGGAAACCTCCACTCAGCTTGGCAGGGCCTGAAGAGAATGGCGGCTGTTAACCTTCCTATCAGTAACAACTCTGTTAACATCCCTGGCAGTACACCAGCAGATCTCCCCAATGACCTTAATTCCTTCTTCTCCAGATTTGAGATCAACAACTCCACCCAGTTAGAGGACATCAGATCCAACCTCATACCTGATGACCTTTGCATCTCTTTTCCCACCACTGATGTAGTGAGGGTCCTTAAGAGGTCTAAGGCTAACAGTGCACCTGGAGCCGATAACGTCAGTGGCCGGGTCCTTAGATACTGTGCAGACCAGTTAGGGAGTGTTTTCCAGAAACTGTTTCAGACCTCCATCAACACAGGAACTGTCCCTAAATGTTGGAAACACTCAACAATTGTCCCCATTCCCAAGAGAAGCCCCCCCATGGCCCTGAACGATCTGCACCCAGTGGCCCTCTCCTCCCAGGTGATGAAGGCTATGGAGAGGCTTGTCAGGCAATACATTCTTACTCTAACCAATTCACAACTTGATCCGCTCCAATTTGCATATCAAAGCCATAAAGGTGTCGACGATGCCAAAGCCTTCATCATCGACACTATCCACAGACACCTGGAGCTTCCCAATACCTCCACCAGACTCCTGTTTGCAGATTTCTCCTCGGCCTTTAATACCCTGTAACCGCATAATATTCTGGCAGAGAGACTCCACCGGAACTTCAACATGAGCAGCCAGCTCATCCTCTGGATCCTGGACTTTCTAACCAACCAAACCCAGCGTGTCCGGATTAACAATAACCTGTCTGATCTCCTCACCACCTCCACTGGCTCCCACAAGGCTGTGTGCTTTCTCCACTGCTCTTCATTCTGTACACTGATGAGTGCAGATCAACGTACCCCAACTGTCACCTGGTTAAGTTTGCTGATGACACAGTTCTCCTGTCCCTCCTGTCCAGCCCTTCCCTCCATCATCTCTTTAGCAGTTCGTAGAGTGGTGTGACTCTTCCTGTCTGGAGTTGAGTGTTAGTAAAACTAAGGAGATGGTGGTGACTTTCTCCAGCAGCCAAAGGGAACTGGCGGCGGCTGTCACTACTATGGTCCACGGTTTTCCGGTCAAGACAGTTGAGGAATATAAATAACTGGGAACCATTCTGGACTGCCAACTGAGGTCCTCTTCCAACACAGAAGGGCTCCTGAGGAAGTGCCACCAGAGGATGTACCTACTAAGGAAACTGAACTCTTTTTCTGTCAGTCAGAACATCTTGTTGACATTCTATTATACATTCATTGAAAGTGTTTTAGCTTTTTCTATATGCTGTTGGTTTTACTCCATTACTGTACAGGATAGGAACCGCCTGCATAATATTGTCAAGGTGTGTTCTAAGATTATTGGACTTCCTGCTCACCACCTGAATACTGTGTACGAGCAGCAGGTTAGCGGCCTGGCTCGTCGAATTCTTAAGGACTCGACTCATGCTTTGTTCCCGGCATTTGAGCAGCTGCCATCTGATCGCAGGTTCCGCTGTCTGGCCTGCAAGACCCAGAGGAGGAGAGCAACCTTTGTTCCAAGTGTTATTCTCCTCCTGAATTCTAAGAAGTCTAAGACAGTTACAATAACTTAAGTCTTCTGTACAATACTCTAGTGCAATATCACATGTCCTGATGTGCAATATTACAATATCACCTTGTCACTTTAACTACAATGTCACTCTAATCATATTGTCATTTTAATTTTATCCACGCTTCATTTTATTTATTTGCCATATTTTATCTGCTGCCTTTTTTTTGCCCACCCATTTTTGTGATTTTATTCTTTTTGTAATTTTATTTTCTTGCTCTTTTTTTTTTAATGTACCGCTCTTCGCCCTTCTAATTGCCCTTCGGGGATAAATAAAGTTTTGTCTGATCTGATCTGATACACCGTGGCAAATTCTGCCCTGTACACACAACTGAGTAGTGCTCAAGTCTGTAGTTTTGTCTGAGGTCTGAATTATAATGTGTGCAATTTTGGTATTAACTCCTCACTCTGAATACAGCAAAGTATTTTTATGTATATATTTACGAACTTTTTGACTCTGTGAAGCAACGTCTTAAACATTATTTTTGTTTGTGTTTTACACTGTTTAATTTAAATGGTACACTAAATGGATGGTGCACAATAAACCCATTACACTTCTACAGCCTGCTGGAAGGAGACATCTATCTATCTATCTAGCTTAACAAGGAGAGCGCTAAGTGAGTGCAAAATAAAGACATTCAGATAACCATACACTGTGAAAAATTATATCTTAGCAAGTAAAAATATCTTGAAAATAGTTGAAACGATCTACAACCCCAATTCCAAAAAAGTTGGGACAAAGTACAAATTGTAAATAAAAACGGAATGCAATAATTTACAAATCTCAAAAACTGATATTGTATTCACAATAGAACATAGACAACATATCAAATGTCGAAAGTGAGACATTTTGAAATTTCATGCCAAATATTGGCTCATTTGAAATTTCATGACAGCAACACATCTCAAAAAAGTTGGGACAGGGGCAATAAGAGGCTGGAAAAGTTAAAGGTACAAAGAAGGAACAGCTGGAGGACCAAATTGCAACTCATTAGGTCAATTGGCAATAGGTCATTAACATGACTGGGTATAAAAAGAGCGTCTTGGAGTGGCAGCGGCTCTCAGAAGTAAAGATAGGAAGAGGATCACCAATCCCCCTAATTCTGCGCCGACAAATAGTGGAGCAATATCAGAAAGGAGTTCGACAGTGTAAAATTGCAAAGAGTTTGAACATATCATCATCTACAATGCATAATATCATCAAAAGATTCAGAGAATCTGGAAGAATCTCTGAATCTTTAAGGGTCAAGGCTGGAAAACCATACTGGGTGCCCGTGATCTTTGGGCCCTTAGACGGCACTACATCACATACAGGCATGCTTCTGTATTGGAAATCACAAAATGGGCTCAGGAATATTTCCAGAGAACATTATCTGTGAACACAATTCACTGTGCCATCCGCCGTTGCCCGCTAAAACTCTATAGTTCAAAGAAGAAGCCGCATCTAAACATGATCCAGAAGCGCAGACGTCTTCTCTGGGCGAAGGCTCATTTAAAATGGACTGTGGCAAAGTGGAAAACTGTTCTGTAGTCAGACAAATCAAAATTTGAAGTTCTTTATGGAAATCAGGGACGCCATGTCATTCGGACTAAAGAGGAGAAGGATGACCCAAGTTGTTATCAGCACTCAGTTCAGAAGCCTGTATCTCTGATGGTATGGGGTTGCATTAGTGCGTGTGGCATGGGCAGCTTACACATCTGGAAAGACACCATCAATGCTGAAAGGTATATCCAGGTTCTAGAGCAACATATGCTCCCATCCAGACGACGTCTCTTTCAGGGAAGACCTTGCATTTTCCAACATGACAATGCCTAACCACATACTGCATCAATTACAGCATCATGGCTGCGTAGAAGAAGGGTCCGGGTACTGAACTGGCCAGCCTGCAGTCCAGATCTTTCACCCATAGAAAACATTTGGCGCATCATAAAATGGAAGATACGACAAAAAAGATCTAAGACAGTTGAGCAACTAGAATCCTACATTAGACAAGAATGGGTTAACATTCCTATCCCTAAACTTGAGCAACTTGTCTCCTCAGTCCCCAGACGTTTACAGACTGTTGTAAAGAGAAAAGGGGATGTCTCACAGTGGTAAACATGGCCTTGTCCCAACTTTTTTGAGATGTGTTGTTGTCATGAAATTTAAAATCACCTAATTTTTCTCTTTAAATGATACATTTTCTCAGTTTAAACATTTGATATGTCATCTGTGTTATATTCTGAATAAAATATGGAATTTTGAAACTTCCACATCATTGCATTCTGTTTTTATTTACAATTTGTACTTTGTCCCAACTTTTTTGGAATTGGGGTTGTACCATTTCCTATTAGAAGAATACATGACACCAATTCTGAGATTATTAAACCTAGTTCTAGATTGCAACCAACTTATTCTAAGATGTCTTATCAAGTAAAAATATCTGTCCATGCAGGAAGATAATTTCAGTAGTATTAAGTAATTTTCTCCTCAAATTCAATTTTCTATTTTTTGCAGTGTATATCCAGTACAACCAGATATCCAGTGATCCATTAAATAGAACACGAGTTAGCATTAAAGCTGCTATTAAGCCTAGAAAGAGGTCACTTTCATGTAGATTATGGTTGTATTTAGTTCTTTACAAGTGAGGAAACTACTATTTAATAGGCTTATTAGGAGAATAAATCAGGCAAGTCACTGTAAAACTCTGATTATGGCTTAAATCGTAATAGTAATGGGTTTTGTTGGAGTGGCTGTGGCTTGAAAAGAAAAAAAAAATGTCTGGAAAGTCTGCATGAAAAGGCTGGAGCCAGTTGGGTCAGTTGATGTATTTGTGTGACTGAGTCCCTCCTTTCTGTCACCTCCTGGTCTCCCCTCTGACCCCCTACATGCCTTTTGTTAAGCAGCATGTTGCTGGTTTATTTGTTTTGGCTCACTGCCCATGTGTAGACTACACTGAACCAAAGGGTAACTTGAGCCAGAAGCCAGTTTCAAAGAGACAAAGGAAATAGTAACGTAGAGATTAGATTAGATTAGATTAGATTAGATTAGATTAGATTAGATTAGATTAGATAAAACTTTATTGATCCCTTTGGGAGCGTTCCCTCAGGGAAATCAAGATTCCAGCAGCATCATTACAGATAAACAGAGAAAAGAAATAGAGAAAACTTCTAGATAAATTAAAATAAATTGAGTATTTACATGTACAAGGGCGGCACGGTGGTGTAGTGGTTAGCGCTGTCGCCTCACAGCAAGAAGGTCCTGGGTTCGAGCCCCGGGGCCGGCGAGGGCCTTTCTGTGTGGAGTTTGCATGTTCTCCCTGTGTCCGCGTGGGTTTCCTCTGGGTGCTCCGGTTTCCCCCACAGTCCAAAGACATGCAGGTTAGGTTAACTGGTGACTCTAAATTGACCGTAGGTGTGAATGTGAGTGTGAATGGTTGTCTGTGTCTGTGTGTCAGCCCTGTGATGACCTGGCGACTTGTCCAGGGTGTACCCTGCCTTTCGCCCGTAGTCAGCTGGGATAGGCTCCAGCTTGCTTGCGACCCTGTAGAAGGATAAAGCGGCTAGAGATAATGAGAATGAGATTTACATGTACAAATATAAGAAGTGAAATAGAAGCTGGAGGGGGTCACAGTAGTTCAACATGCTGTATATCCACACCCCCTCATACCCACTTCCCCCTCCATTCTGATAATGTGTACATGTGAGGGTGGGTGCATATGTAGGTACATTTCTGCATGACTTAAATGATGGGAACCAGAAGACATAGAACAGTTTTGAACAATGCCAAGATGACATAGATAACTTGGAATATTTTTCCACAAATTTTACAAGAAGCATCTCCTTCCCATGGGTTGTACTGTTGCTATCTAGATAAAATCATACACTTTCTCTAGGTTATGCAAGGTTAACATCACCCCTTCCAGTGGTGCGAGTGTGATAGTCATACAGTGGTGCTTGAAAGTTTGTGAACCCCTTAGAATTTTCTATATTTCTGCATTTGACCTAAAACATCATCAGATTTTCACACAAGTCCTAAAAGTAGATAAAGAGAACCCAGTTAAACAAAGGAGACAAAAATATTATACTTGGTCATTTATTTATTGGGGAAAATGATCCAATATTACAAATCTGTGAGTGGCAAAAGTATGTGAACCTTTGCTTTCAGTATCTGGTGTGACCCCCTTGTGCAGCAATAACTGCAGCTAAACATTTCTGGTAACTGTTGATCAGACCTGCACACTGGCTTGGAGGAATTTTACCCCATTCTTCCATACAGAACAGCTTCAACTCTGGGATGTTGGTGGGTTTCCTCACATGAACTGCTTGCTTCAGGTCCTTCCACAACATTTTAATTGGATTAAGGTCAGGACTTTGACTTGGCCATTCCAAAACATTAACTTTATTCTTCTTTAACCATTCTTTGGTAGAACGACTTGTGTGCTTAGGGTCGTTGTCTTGCTGCATGACCCACCTTCTCTTGAGATTCAGTTCATGGACAGATGTCCTGACATTTTCCTTTAGAATTCGCTGGTATAATTCAAAATTCATTGTTCCATCAATGATGGCAAGCCATCCTGGCCCAGATGCAGCAAAAGAGGCCCAAACCATGATACTACCACCACCATGTTTCACAGATAAGGTTCTTATGCTGGAATGCAGTGTTTTCCTTTCTCCAAACCTAAGGCTTCTCATTTAAACCAAAAAGTTTTATTTTGGTCTCATCCATCCACAAAACATTTTTCCAGTAGCCTTCTGACTTGTGCACATGATCTTTAGCAAACTGCAGACGAGCAGCAATGTTCTTTTTGGAGAGCAGTGGCTTTCTCCTTGCAACCCTGCCATGCACACCATTGTTGTTCAGTGTTCTCCTGATGGTGGACTCATGAACATTAACAATAGCCAACGTGAGAGAGGCCTTCAGTTGCTTAGAAGTTACCCTGGGGTCCTTTGTGACCTCGTCGACTATTATATGCCTTGCTCTTGGAGTGGTCTTTGTTGGTCGACCACTCCTGGGGAGCGTAACAATGGTCTTGAATTTCCTCCATTTGTACACAATCTGTCTGACTGTGGATTGGTGGAGTCCAAACTCTTTAGTCTACATCCACACGACAACGGCAACGAGATGTTATTTAAAAAAAATATCGCGTCCAAATGGGCAACGATCAGTAAAATATCAGGTCCATATGGCAATGCAACGCTTGCTGAAAATGATGCAATACACATGCCACACCTCTAGGGGCGCTGTAAGACGGTCCCTTCGGAGACACCAGAACAATAGAAGAAGTAAGGACGCATGTGCATAAACTATTATGCGCGAGACTTCATATTAGCCACAAAGTCAGAAAAATCTGTTCATAAAATTACATTATAATGACCAAATACAATGAAAAGTATTTTTCCAGTCTCACCTGTGAAAGGTAATCCCATGTGATCTCGTTTGGACGGTAAACCTGTTGGTACAGTTAAACGCAGCACATGAATAAGGCATCTTTATTCTCCGCTTTGACCCATCCAATATGGCGGCGAGGATGACGTATGATTCTACGCGGAAGGCGGCGTCTTTAATGGTCCGGAATAAATTGAATGCTACACGTTGATGGATTAATTTGTTCTTCTACTCCCTTTTTGAGGAATGTATTGTAGGACTTAAACCAACATCTGAAGAGGTGAGATCGCTCCTTTTTTTCCCTATTTTTGCTGGCGGGATTGACTCTGCCCTAAGAGCTATTCTCTCTCTCTCTCTCTCTCTCTCTCACTTTGCACCATTACACAATAAATATTCACAGTGAAAATATTTTGTAAGCGCGTTTCATGAACCAAGTTATAGGATTTGTTGACAACTCGCATCGAGTTCGTTACACTTCTACCCGGCGTGAAGCACTCACAGTCATGTGGTTGTGACATCATCGTAAACAAATCCGTTCTACTCATCCAGATGACTTCGCAACGGCAACGTTGCCAGATCTTTCCACTCTGGAACCCGTTCTCAAAAAATTGCGTTTTGGGGCACCCAAAACGCCGGTGCCGTGTGGACGCCAGGCCGAAACGATAAACAATTGTATCGGATTCACCTGAATCCGTTGCCGTGTGGACAGGGCCTTAGAGATGGTTTTGTAACCTTTTCCAGCCTGATGAGCATCAACAACGCTTTTTCTGAAGTCCTCAGAAATCTCCTTTGTTCGTGCCATGATACACTTCCACAAACGTGTTGTGAAGATCAGACTTTGATAGATCCCTGTTCTTTAAATAAAACAGGGTGCCCACTCACACCTCATTGTCATCCCATTGATTAAAAACACCTGACTCTAATTTCACCTTCAAATTAACTGCTAATCCTAGAGATTCACATACTTTTGCCACTCACAGTTATGCAATATTGGATCACTTTCCTCAATAAATAAATGACCAAGTATAATATTTTTGTCTCATTTGTTTAACTGGGTTCTCTTTATTTACTTTCAGGATTTGTGTGAAAATCTGATGATGTTTTAGGTCCTATTTATTCAGAAATATAGAAAATTCTAAAGGGTTCACAAACTTTCAAGAACCACTGTACATTACATCTGGAAAATTCTAACTGCTGCTTGTAGTTAGGATGGGTGAAAAAGACCACTTGTTACTATGAACCCCAGATAACATCCAGAATTCCTTGTTATTGAAAACTAGTACTAACCCAGCAAGAATTCGCTAAGAAGGTTCCAGGAAAAGAAGGCTGCATTATACCAGTATTTATTGCAAACGTTGTCATACATCACTATGGAAGGTCTCGGGATCCCTGTGCATATGCACTAGAAGGTATCTAGGTGATTCAGGTTATAGTATTACAAAAGTGTTATGAGAACAAAACTTTCTTAAATTTTTTTGCAGTGATAGTTACAATAGCTAGCTAGCTAATTCTGGTTGAAAGGGAAAGTGTTGCATTAATGAAAATGCATATTACATGACCATTCATATTCACTGGGCATGCACGTGCCAGTATAAACAGCTGGTGTTGCTTGTTTTCTTCTGCAGAGGGTCATATGATACCAGTAGGGTCACATGACCAGATCAGGAAAGGATACGTCATGACTGATAAGACCCAATCAGGAAGTAAACGTGGGTGTCTGCATCATCATTTCCAAATGTCTCCGTTTTCACCCGTCTAGACTAAAACAATTCTCTGGAGTTTTCAAATTAAAACAGGGCCAAGAGTGGTTACAAAAGTCTCCGTTTTTGGGGCTCGAAAACTTTGTAATAGTGTGGAGGCCAGGCATATATTTACCAAAAGTGATGCGTTTTAAAAATTAAAAAAATTAATGTAGACATAGCCTGAGTGTGTATGAATGTGAGTGTATGTGTTTGTGGTGCCATGTGATGGACTGGTGTCCTGTCCAGGATTCTTTTCTTGCGCCCAGTGGTCCTGAGATCCACCTCAGAAGTATTAACTGAAAATGAATAAATTAAAGTAAGTGTAATGTAATTACACACATGCCATATCTATGTGTAGGACCTTTGTAGCTATACTCTGACCAAATGTATTATTATCTCTTAAAATGTTTGACTTTTCCTACTTACACTGAGCAGCCAGTTTATTTTGTAAACCCCTCAGTTTCACACAAATTGTACTTTCCAAGTCACATTTCATATGTTTGTGGTATATAGTATAAATCACACAGACCGGTGCTTTAACATCAGTACTCATTTTAGTGACTTTTAACATTGATAACTAATAGCTGTTGTCATGGAATTTTCATTCAAAAGGAATTATTAATTGAAATATGTAATGAATTTGATCCATCAACAATGGCTCAAAAAGATACTAGCGACCAGTGTACCTGTTGACAAAAATAATTTGTCAGTCACAGGCATACAATGACAAGTGGCAAGAATCAAGAATGGCAAGCAGACGGAAGTGTAATATTTTATCTTATAATGTGACTCTCTCATGCAATAATTTACAATGTGACTGTCACTGTGCAATACTTTATACTGTATGTGCAATACCTCACTCCATAATGTGTAACACAGCACATGCACCTCAGGACTGTGCACCTTACACACAGCACAAAAACCTCAAGTCTGTGCACCTTACCTTACCTTGCAATACTTCATAATGTGTAATATTTTATCTTATAATGTGACTCTCTCGTGCAATAATTTACAATGTGACTGTCACTGTGCAATATTTTATATGTGCAATACCTCATTCCATAATGTGTAACACAGCACATACACCTCAGACTGTGCACCTTACCCCCCCTTTTTTTCTTCTCTCTTTTCCCTTCCCCCCTTCCTCTCTCTCGCCCTCTGTACACGCTGTTTGCACTGTTATTGGAGATGCTTTAATCTCATTGTACATGTGTATAGTGACAATAAAGGTATTCTATTCTATTCTAAGTACCACAATCAGGCAAGTCACAATAAAATTCAAATCAGTAAAATATGTCTCATTAATTAAATGTGACATTAAATAGTGCAAAGCTGAAGACCGTATCATGTGCTGATGTCAGTGGAAAGCAAGATATGTGTCAACTGTGTGTTTGTGAAGTATTGTATGTGCAAGTGTTGGTATCCTTGTCTATCTTTTGTTATAGCTCCCAGCCCTTGGTTTTTTACACTAGCCTGTCTGTTTGGTTATTTGAGTATGGGTTATCCTGTTCTGTTGTAATTTGCCAGTTTGTGTAAGTTCTGACGCTGAAACTAGGAGCAATAGATTGCCCCTAATAAACACACTTGCATCCTGACTTACTTGCTTGTATTCTCAGTTAGACATTCTTGCTGAGTTATATGATAATCCACCTATTGTTGCAACAACAAAGAAAGTCCCCTTGCAGTACCATAGCAGACCACTGAGGGGCTATGGATCCATCCATTATCTCATCTCATCTCATTATCTCTAGCCGTTTTATCCTGTTCTACAGGGTCGCAGGCAAGCTGGAGCCTATCCCAGCTGACTATGAGCAAGAGGTGGGGTACTCCCTGAATAAGTCACCAGGTCATCGCAGGGCTGACACATAGAAACAAACAACCATTCACACTTGCATTCACACCTCCGGTCAATTTAGAGCCTCCAATTAGCCTGCATGTATTTGGACTGTGGGGGAAACCAGAGCACCCAGAGGAAACCCATGCAGACATGGGGAGAACATGCAAACTCCACACAGAAAGGCCCCCATCGGCCGCTGGGCTCGAACCCAGAACCTTCTTGCTGTGAGGCAACAGTGCTAACCACTACACCACCATGCTACCAGGGCTATGGAGCACCAGTTAAAAACCACTGGTCTTTATAAAATCCATAACACATAACGACTGGTAAAGACCAGTAGTAAAGAAAGTCTTTTTTTGCTAACACTACTATATCAAAAATATAATGCGGACACACACAAGACGCGTATTGGAAACACTTGTCAAAGACTGTGATTTATGATTAATAGGCCTAAATGACTATTTTTGGTTATTTATTTACCTTTTGTTTTCTGTGCCCCAATATTGGGGGGGGAGGGGGGATAATTTCACTGAGGACAGTTTTAGCAGTTTTTAGCAGAACATGATGCCCATCAGTAAAAGGATAATTCTCAACCAGATAGCGCATCAAAAAACGTGACAGTCAGTAAGTAACCTTTTAATTTTCTCACTGGTGTTTGAAAAAACAACTTACAGCAGTTTATATAAAAAGTCTACACACCTCTATTAAAATGCCAAAATGCCATGTTTTTTGGTGCAATAATGAAACCAAGATAAACCATGTAAGATATTTTTCCTTGAATGTGATATAACAGGCAAAACAAGTCAAGGGAAAACAAATAGAAACCTTTTTGAAGAAAATCTCATCTCATCTCATTATCCTGTTCTACAGGGTCGCAGGCAAGCTGGAGCCTATCCCAGCTGACTACGGGCAAAAGGCGGGGTACACCCTGGACAAGTCGCCAGGTCATCACAGGGCTGACACATAGACACAGACAACCATTCACACCTACGGTCAATTTAGAGCCACCAGTTAACCTAACCTGCATGTCTTTGGACTGTGGGGGAAACCGGAGCACCCGGAGGAAACCCACGTGGACACAGGGAGAACATGCAAACTCCACACAGAAAGGCCCTCGCCAGCCACGGGGCTCGAACCCGGACCTTCTTGCTGTGAGGTGACAGCGCTAACCACTACACCACCGTGCCGCCCACCTTTTTGAAGAAAATAAAAAAGAGAAATAAAAACCTGGTTGCATAAGTTTGCACACCCCTTTTCTAATGGGGCATATGGCTGCTCAGAATGAACCGATCACATTAAAACTCATGTTCAAAACTAATTATTATACAGTTGTCATCAGTGATTCTGATTAACCCAAAATAAAGATCAGTTTCTGTAGGATTTACTTGACATCTTGGTTTCATATGACTATTGAAGCCATGGCCTGCAAAGAGCTTACAAAGCATGATCTCACAGTTGAAAGGTATCAATCAAGAGATGGGTACAAAAGAATGTCCAAAACATGAAGATATTACCATGGAACATGAAGGCCATCATCAACAAATGGAGAAAATTGGATATCACAGTGACGTTATAAAGAACAGGATGAATCAGGCTATGGGGTTGCTTCTTTTCAGCTGGGACTCAGGTTTTATTCAGTATAGAGAGAATCATGGATAGCTCCAAATACCAGTCTGTTTTGGCTCAAAGCCTGCAGGCTACTGTTAGACAGCTCAACATGAAGAAAATTTTCACCTTCCAGCCAAAGGCAGCGGCAAGCCGTTTTGGAAGGGGGGGTGGGGGGGTTGATGTGTCGCATGCTGAAGGTGTGCCAAATCTAGGGAGGTCTGGGCGCATGCCTCCCCGGGAAATTTTGGAATTTTTAATCCTCTAAAACGCTATTTGCCGCATTTTGAGAGGCAAATTTTGGTGGAGTAAAGCTAAGTTTAATGTCTCTATTAGAGTACATTTTGTCCAAGTATTTTTTCTATATGAAACAGAACCAATGATACTAATAACGTAATTACGTCTACTAAGTATCGTTGAGAGGATAACACCCTCTTACCATGTCAACACGTATCATGACAAAACTTCACACAGTGCTAGTCAAATATTTCAATGATTAGGTGAAATAACCTTGGAAATTTTGCATGAACACGTAATAATACCTAAAAACCGATCACGTCTCTCGGCAATACTGTTTTGACCGAGAAATAAGCCTGTGAAAGTAATATTCCCAATCCTTCAAGGACCGCTGTCAGTTCCCAGGAAATCCAACTGACTGGTAATGACCGGTCGTGACTCCAGATCGTGTGCGAATTAATTATTTTTCTATTTGTTGCATATTTTTCAAATCAAAACTTTGTGATATTGATGTATTGAAGCATGTATGAATGACACATGGGGCTGTATCGGTAAATTGGAAAAACTACATTCCCTTAGTTTTCTCATGGATCCATCCCCCCCCCCCCCCCCCCCACACACACACACAAACAAAACGTGAGAAAATTTGTCCTCAATGTCCTTGTTGAATTAAAGAGCTAATAGATTCATATACCTGCTCAGCTACGTGGTATAAAGCAGAGCACAAATAACAGTATTTCCTTTAGTCTCCAGTGCGAGTAAACAGTCATTCATTTCTTGGTTTACGAAATTTGACTTGGGATGTTAAAAAAATTTATACTGAAAACTTACCTCGTTATCATCAAGCAACTTGGGTGCCTTTGTCAAGCCCAAAAAGTTTGCAATGGTTATTTGACTGAAACTCCTCTTCATACTGATTTTCAGTGAGTGGTCAGGGCAGGAAGCAAATTCATGTAGATCTAGAGCAGCATCAAGTTTTTGGGTGTCCAAAACTGCTTGTAGGTCTCGTGAACGTTATATAGCCATCTGAACAGGACACGAGTTATCAGTCAGATACAAATGTAGCGATATTGTCATAGCCTTGCTATCACAGGGTCCCCACTTTGGCGTGAGTACCCAAGGAGACCAGACATGTCTAGACAGTTGCCACAGCAACGGGTTAATTAGTCCACAGAATATTCATAAATCAGCTTGTCTACTAAAAGTGATGGGTTTTACAGTTCTACGTAAGCCAAATAAGGAAAATCCCGGAAAGTGGAGGCAATCGGTGACGTCAGAGCCAGGCTAATTTGCATCGGTTTTGGTGCAAATGGGTGCTACCAACCTACAGTACAAAGGGATGCCGCCGGGATGAAGGGACGCAGCAGGATTTAATAAGGGAAAACAAAGGTGCACAGCGGGCTGTTTATTCACACTACTCTCTCCTTTTCTTCCCTGTAAATATTCAAAGGAATCCCATCATAACTTGGGGGGGGGGGCTGTGCCCCCCCAAAATAATGTTGGGGGGGAGGGGGGGGGGGCTTTGCCCCACTCTGCCACCGCCACTTCAAGACAACAAAAGAATGGCTTCAGAAAAAAAAGATCAATGTTTTGGAATGGCCTCTAGAATGACCTGAAGAGGGCAGTGCCCAAGAGATCCCCTCCCATTTGGCAAGCAAGAATGGAATAAAATCATTAGCTTAAGATATGCCATGTTAGTAGACTTGAAAAGACTGAGTGCATTACAAGCAAAAGCTGCTTTAACAAAGTATTAGTTAAAGGGTGTACGCGTTTTGAATTCAGGCTATTATACGTTTTTTTTTTCTTTTTAATTTATTTTTTCTCCTGAAACATTTCTGTTTGTTTTTCACATGAATTTTGTGGTGGAAGTGAAAAAAGTTCTGACTTTGGTTTCTTTTACTCGCCCCATAAAAACCTGCAATTTTAACAGGGTTGTGTAGACCTCTTGTATCTACTGTAGTCAAATACAGGACCAGGCGAAAGTTTGGACACACCTTCTAATTCAGTGTTTTTTCTTTCTTTTTATTAATTAAAAGACACTTCATGTCTTAAAGTAATGATGGATGTTCTTTCTATTTACTTGGTTGAACGGATCTTGACATAATATAGATTACTACAGTTGTGAAATAGGGCTATTTACTGTATTTTTATTATTTACTATTTACTCTTTGATCTCAAATGCATTAAGAAGACAAGAAATTGTACTAATTAGCTTTTGACGAGGCACAGCTGTTAATTGAAAAGCATTCCAGGTGACTACCTCATGAAGCTGGTTAAGAGAATGCCAAT
The DNA here is from genome assembly GCF_027579695.1 of Neoarius graeffei. Lineage (NCBI taxonomy): Eukaryota > Metazoa > Chordata > Actinopteri > Siluriformes > Ariidae > Neoarius > Neoarius graeffei. The sequence goes on along the minus strand of NC_083579.1, from coordinate 43,536,832 downwards.
AGTGTACAAAGTGTCATCAAGGTAAATGGGGCTACTGTGAAAAATCTAAAATAGGAAGCATATTTTGTTTAACACTTTTTGTTTACCATATAATTCCATATACGTTCCATATGTTATTTCATAGTTTTGATGTCCTCAGTATTGCTCTACAATGTAGAAAATAGTCAAAAATACAGAAAAACCTATGAATAAGAAGGTGTGTCCAAACTTTTGACTGGTACTCTACATTTGTAATGATTGGTTCTCAAGCATAGAACATGGAGTTTAATAGAAAAAGGCAGAATCAAAAACATAGTCCAGGGTCAGAAAAAACCCCAGAAAAGTACAAAACATGATTCTGGCAGACGAATCCGAAACTAGGAGGCACGCAAGGATAAAGAAAAAAAGATATTGAAATATCATCAGAACAATAAGGGATAGGCAGAAAAGGCTAGAAAATATGATCTGGCAAAAAGAATCATACACAGAAGGTTATCTAGAAAACTGACATCTCAGGACTTACAAGCTTGGAGGCAACCTGTAAGTCTTTGCATTTAATGACAGGTTTGTTTGTTTTATCTGTAACCACTTATCCCATGCAGGGTCACAGGGGGCAAGCTGGAACCTATCCCAGCTGACCATGGATGAGAGGCAGGGTACACCCTGGACAAGTCACCAGCTCACCGCAGGGCTGACACGCACATAGAGACACAAATAATCATTCACACTCATGGTCAATTTAGAGCCCCCAATTAACCTAACCTGCATATCTTTGGACTGTGGGAGGAAACCCACGCAGACACGGGGCGAACATGCAAACTCCACACAGAAAGGCCCTCGTTGGCTGCTGGGTTCGAACCCAGAACCTTCTTGCTGTGAGGCGACAGTGCTAACCACTACACCACCGTGCCGCAATGACAGGTTCATGTGCTTTTTAAAGTGGTCAAACAGGAAATGAGAGGGGTAACTGGGGGAGGGTGGACAGGGCAGGGAAATGTACAGGGTGTTAGCAGTCATATGGGAAACATGTACAGAAGGTTGTGGCTATTTGATATTCAACACACTGGACAATGGGCTGGGGTCATTTTGTCCCAGATGGTTGAAGGAGAAGATTGTGTGTGTCTGTGTATAAAAATTTCATGAGGGACTTGAAATACTATCCCTAGTATTACTAGATCACTAGTCCTCGATTGTGAAAGACCTCATCTCATCTCATTATCTCTAGCCGCTTTATCCTGTTCTACAGGGTCGCAGGCGAGCTGGAGCCTATCCCAGCTGACTACGGGCGAAAGGCGGGGTACACCCTGGACAAGTCACCAGGTCATCACAGGGCTGACACATAGACACAGACAACCATTCACACTCACCGATTGTGAAAGATGATTAATAAAAAAAATAATAACCCACATGAGCAAGCCACCTAGAATGATCAAACATAGTCATGTTATCACAGTGGTGTCTCTGAGCAGCGCTGTGAGTGGACTACTGACACTATCTTATTGAAGTTTATATCCCTGATCATCCTATGATTTACTCATGAACAAAAACAGAATTGTGTACACACACACACACACACACACACACACACACACACACACACACACACACACACACAAACTTGAATATATTGTCTTTTTACCAACTTAAAAAAAGTTTGTTGTCTTCAAGCAGGTACAGTTAGGCCCATAAATATTTGGACAGAGACAACATTTTTCTAATTTTGGTTCTGTACATTACCACAATGAATTTTGAACAAAACAATTCAGATGCAGTTGAAGTTCAGACTTTCAGCTTTAATTCAGTGGGTTGAACAAAATGATTCCATAAAAATGTGACGAACTAAAGCATTTTTTAAACACAATCCCTTCATTTCAGGGGTTCAAAAGTAATTGGACAAATTAAATAATTGTAAATAAAATGTTCATTTCTAATACTTGGTTGAAAATCCTTTGTTGGCAATGACTGCCTGAAGTCTTGAACTCATGGACATCACCAGACGCTGTGTTTCCTCCTTTTTAGTGCTCTGCCAGGCCTTTACTGCAGCGGTTTTCAGTTGCTGTTTGTTTGTGGGCCTTTCTGTCTGAAGTTTAGTCTTTAACAAGTACAATGCATGCTCAATTGGGTTGAGATCAGGTGACTGACTTGGTCATTCAAGAATATTCCACTTCTTTGCTTTAATAAACTTCTGGGTTGCTTTGGCTTTATGTTTTGGGTCATTGTCCATCTGTATTATGAAACGCCGACCAATCAGTTTGGCTGCATTTGGCTGGATTTGAGCACACAGTATGTCTCTGAATACCTCAGAATTCATCCGGCTGCTTCTGTCCTGTGTCACATCATCAATAAACACTAGTGACTCAGTGCCACTGGCAGCCATGCATGCCCAAGCCATCACACTGCCTCCACCGTGTTTTACAGATGATGTGGTATGCTTTGGATCATAAGCTGTACCACGCCTTCGCCATACTTTTCTTTCCATCATTCTGGTAGAGGTTGATCTTGGTTTCATCTGTCCAAAGAATGTTCTTCCAGAACTGTGCTGGCTTGTTTAGATGTTTTTTAGCAAAGTCCAATCTAGCCTTTTTATTCTTGAGGCTTATGAGTGGCTTGCACCGTGCAGTGAACCCTATGTATTTACTTTCATACAGTCTTCTCTTTATGGTAGATTTGGATATTGATACGCCTACCTCCTGGAGAGTGTTGTTCACTTGGTTGGCTGTTGTGAAGGGGTTTCTCTTCACCATGGAAATTACTCTGTGATCATCCACCACTGTTGTCTTCTGTGGGCATCCAGGTCTTTTTGCATTGATGAGTTCACCAGTGCTTTCTTTCTTTCTTTCTTTCTTTCTTTCTTTCTTTCTTTCTTTCTTTCTCAGGATGTACCAAACTGTAGATTTTGCCACTCCTAATATTGTAGCAATTTCTCGGGTGGGTTTTTTCTGTTTTCACAGCTTAAGGATGGCTTGTTTCACCTGCATGGAGAGCTCCTTTGACTACATGTTTTCTTCACAGCAAAATCTTCCAAATGCAAGCACCACACCTCAAATCAACTCCAGGCCTTTTATCTGCTTAATTGAGAATGACATAACGAAGGAATTGCCCACGAAATAGCCTTTAAGTCAATTGTCCAATTACTTTTGGTCCCTTTAAAAACAGGGTGGCACATGTTAAGGAGCTGAAACTCCTAAACCCTTCATCCAATTTTAATGTGGATACCCTCAAATGAAAGCTGAAAGTCTGGACTTTATGTCCATGTCCATTATATAACTATAACCTGAATATGTTTCAGTAAACAGGTAAAAAAACAAAATTTGTGTCAGTGTCCAAATATATATGGACCTAACTGTATGTGTGCTGCCTATGCATTTCCATGATCAACCTCAGAGCTTCATCATTGCATGCAAAGTGATCTGTCAACAACCACAAATAGCATGGTTTGCTCTAAACTGCTTCCAAACAGCATGACTGCATGCTTCATGACAATGCCTTACAGCTTCTCTTAGCCACATCCGAATGGCATCATTAAATAACAAATGAGAGACATTATAGAATAGGGCCACTGTTGCCTACCCCCCACCCCCACACTACATTCCTCCTCCTTCTGTCCCTTAACAAATTGACTCTAATCACTAACTTCATTGGTGGTCTTTCAAACTAGCTTTTAGCTCTCAACCCTAACAAACAACTGTAAGCAGCATTTGACTTTTTTTTGGGGGGGGGGAGGGGGATAGCCTGTTTAGAAATAAAGAAGCACAAAGCTCTCCAATAAAAGAACATCCATTGTCTAAATTCAACTAAATTCAGAGCGAGTACTCCTCCACACTAAAATATAGTCCAGCTATTATGTGGATTATGTGGATTTGAATTGCTGTAATACAGTGTTGTGCACTCTATAATTAACATAACATTTTATTTAAAAAAAACCCATCAAACCAAAATTCACAAAAAGGGAAAGAAATTGAGATCTAAATGTTGAAAACATAAGGGATTTGGTCATGTTTGCCTTCTGCAAATTAAGAAAACAAACAGAAACATGTGTGAGTGTTAATAATCAAGAAAGCATTTGTTGAATTTGAAATAAACAAAACAAATTTCAAATAAATGAATTTCCTCTGTTATCCATTACCATGGGGCAAAAGAGTTTTCACAACAAGTGACAGGTGGCTATAAATATAATAAATCAGGTAATTATGTAATGGGCGGCATGGTGGTGTAGTGGTTAGCGCTGTCGCCTCACAGCAAGAAGGTCCGGGTTCGAGCCCTGTGGCCGGCGAGGGCCTTTCTGTGCGGAGTTTGCATGTTCTCCCCATGTCTGCGTGGGTTTCCTCTGGGTGCTCCGGTTTCCCCCACAGTCCAAAGACATGCAGGTTAGGTTAACTGGTGACTCTAAATTGACCGTAGGTGTGAGTGTGAATGGTTGTCTGTGTCTATGTGTCAGCCCTGTGATGACCTGGCGACTTGTCCAGGGTGTACCCCGCCTTTCGCCCGTAGTCAGCTGGGATAGGCTCCAGCTTGCCTGCGACCCTGTAGAAGGCTAAAGCGGCTAGAGATAATGAGATGAGATGAGGTAATTATGTAAGAAAATGTATAAGCAGTTATAAAGACCAAATAAGCAGAGATAGGGCAATAGCAAAAATGTTTCAAAAGTCTAGAATAGTTGGAAATTTGAAACAGTTAGGGGTGGCTCCTTAGTGATGGATTGAGGACGTGCTCTGCTGCCACCAAAGCTTGTTCTTCAGGGCCAATCTGCCAGATAGAACAGGTGTTGCCTTCATTGTTGAAAGTCCAAAAGGGTTCTGATGTTTTAAGCTGGCTGCCCATCCACATCCAGAGGGAGGGATGATCAGCTTGTACAGTAGTTTCTGATCCTGGATGAGTCACTGAATTTGCACGTGTAGTAATTCAGGTCTGTTCACTATGTAATATCCAGTCATCAATGGTTGTTACATCTGGTGGCTTTCCTGTCCAAGGAAAAAAGGGGTGGGAGTTGATGACATATTGGAATGGCATAATCCCATTGGTGGCATTAATTCCCCAGCATTATGCACATGCTGTACTGTATTTGCCCAGGGGCAGAGGTGGAAAAACCCGGGTGCAGAAAGTAAAAACCCTGCCACGTTTTTGCTCCAGCCAATTCAATGAACCAGCTGATCCTAATTACCACATCCCCTAAGCCAGGTTGATGAGCTAATTGGTGAAATAACCTGTGTTGAGAGCACAGGCAGAAGGAAAACCTAAGCAGGACTTTTACTCTGTCAATCCAGTTTTTCCACCTCTGCCCAGGGGAGAAACCAACTGTAATCATTTTTGGAATGGCTGGCAATTTTGCTGAATTGAGGTCACCTGCCAGTCACTAAATATTCAGGCATCCTATACAGTGTGCCTTAATTGCTGTAAAGGTATACATCCTCCATAATGTTGCAGTGCTAAAAAATGTCAATGACATAAAACCATGCCAACTAAGGTGGTAGGTCAGTGGGCCCTGACTTACTAAAGACTTCTGTTAGGTCTAGGTACTGGGTATGGATAGCTACCTTAATAGCTGTGGTCGGAGTCTCTATCGTTGTCTTAGGCCAGGGTATCTGAACAAAGTGGGCTACACAGAAGGGGCTCCAGTGTACAATGTCTTCTTCACTCCATATCATGTATTGACAACCAAGGACAACCTAATATATTAATCTTATGACATAGGGATGATCAGCAGCTCATTCCACCCACATTCCACCCACCAGTCCTTTCTGATTTGACATGGATTAGAACCGGAAAAAGTACCATGCAGTACAGGAGGTAGTCAAGGACCAGGGTTGGGTACCTGTGCTGTAGGTAAATCCCTAGGTTTCCTGGTTAAAACGGATAGTACCAATGTTCTGTCTCATTACAGATTTAATTTTTCAGAGTAGTGCTGTATAATACAGAGAACCTGGAGACCCATTGTAATGATGAGGGGGTGCTATAAATATAAGGGAAGAGAAGAAAAACCTATGTCTGGCTGTTGAGACTTTTGACTCACTAAGCATGTTTTGAGCTCTGCTGAATCCATGAGAGGTTTCTGTAACGCACTACACAGAGCTCAATGGTAGGATCCAAATGCAGAATTTATTACATCAGAGGGGGAAAAAAAACACAATTGTTAGTCACAAAGCCAAACAAAAAGGTTAAAGCCAAAAAATCACTCAGACCAGCCAACAAATTCAAAGGATGAAGCAAAGGGTGAAAAAGTAGAGAACAGTCCAGAGAACAAACCAGTAATGCAGACTCAGTAATGCAACCCAAGAGAGGGCAAGATTTCACAATGAGATATCTAAATATTGGGGTATATAAAGAGTAAGTTCATATGGAAGTCATAAGCTATGGTCAAACGGTGATATAACATGAGAGTAGGTGAACCAGAAGTGGTTAGTATTCAGGCAGTGGGGGCCTCTGGTGGTATGGCATGGAATTACCTGGAGAGCATCAGATAAGACCACAACTGAACTCTTTCCCCATACACAATATGCGCTCACTGTCCACTTTAATAGGAAGACCTGTACACCTGCTCATTTATGCTGTTATCCAATCAGCTAGTCATGTGGCTGCAGCATAATGCATAAAATCATGCAGAATAAGGTTGGAAGCTTCAGTTAATATTTACATTAAACAGAATGGGAAAAAAGGTGTGATTTTGGTGACTTTAACTGTGGGATGGTTTGAATATTTCAGAAACTGTAGATGTTGGGTGAGTGGGTGAACGGAGGTGGTTAGAATTCAGGCAATGGGTGCTTCTGGTGGTATGGCATGGAATTATCATAAAATCACACAGATACAGGTCAATAGTGGTTGCAAAGTATGATTATGTATGAGTTACTATCCTCCCTAGCAACTCAAACCAATCTGGCCATTTTCCTCTGACCTCTCTTATCAGCAAGGTGTTTTTACCCAGAGAACTGTTGCTCACTCAATGTTCTGTGTAAACTCAAGAGACTGTTGTGTGTGAAAATCCGAGGAGATCAGCAGTTTCTGAAATACTCAAACCAGTCCATCTGGCATCAATGATCATGCCACAATTAAAGTCACAGGGATCACATTTTTCCTCCCATTCTGTTTGATGTGAATATTATCTGAAACGCTTGATTTGTATCTGCATGATTTTATGCAATGTGCTGCTGCTACATGATTGGCTGATTAGATAATGGCATAAATCATCAGTTGTACAGGTGTTCCTATTGAAGTGGACAGTGAGTGTACATATGTATGTTAGTTGAATGAGGGGAGGCTGCATTTTAGGTAAAGTCCCCATACCTACTATAGAATATGGTGGTTGATGACTGACATTTTACAACTGCTTTTGCACTAGTGGCCTAGATTCTATAAAATAATAACATCATAATACCGTAGCACCAAGACTCAGGAGATTCTAGCCCATAACCTGGTTGCCTCTATCAGGAGCTGAGGACTTGGCTGTAGATTTACCTGTCAGTAAGGTAATGAGCCTAAACATACATCCAAATCATTGCACAATGCCATGTGACTGATGTCCGAACTAAACATATATTCCACATTGTTACTAATTAGTATATTATTTTTATCAGTCTGTAATGGACTGGCATTCCCATTGACTGCCTTACATATTCTTCCTGGGATAGGCTCCAGATCCACCATGATTCTGACCAAGATAAAGTTGTTATTGAAAGTGAATGAGTGATACTTACCAGTGTCATTTAGTATTACTGTTGTATCAAGACTTTATCACAGGTCATGGATCCTATAAAAATCAATTCAGCCGTTGTTGACTGCTTTAGATTAGTGTTTGTAGAACCAGAACGAATAATTTCACTGACTCTAATAGGTCTAATTTCAGGCCTCACTGATGTACTAAATTTCCTTTGCATGTTGTCAAGTCAAAGTCCCTCTCACACCAGAATCTGGTCTTCCCAGGCAGTCTCCTGTCTCAGTACTAACCAACTCTTTAAGGTATATGGGTGTAGCGCCAATCTTCGTTTTGATAGCCCTCAGCTAAGGTTACAGTGGGGGGAGAGTTTGACTTCCCCACTTGCATCTGTATTGCAGCATGCCTTGCAAGATGGTAGTACGTACCATTTTTATGATGGTCTTTAGTATGACCCGACCATGAATAGAGCTTGCAATCTCCCAGTTGAGAGGCAGACACACTAACCACTAGGCCAAGTTGCGGTCTTTGCATCGTGTAGCATTAAGATATCCTTTCAATGGAACTAAGAGGCCTTACCTAAACCTTTTCCATAATGGCAATGCCCCTATGCACTAAACCTATAAAAATATGGTATACCAAGATTGGCATGGAAGGACTCAAGTGGCCTGCACAGAACCCTGAACTCAACTCAACTGAACTCCTTTGGGATGAATTGGAACACCAACTTTGTGCTAGGCCTCCTTGTCCAACACCAGTGCCCACAAGTCCTCTTGTGCTTTTGTGGTTGAATGGGCAAATCCCCACAGCCACAATACAAAATCTATTGGAAAGCCTTCCCCAAAAAAGTGGACACTGTTAAAGCAGTTAAGGGGGAACCATTTATCTTAATACCCAAGGCTGTGAAATACCTTTGGCCATATGGTGTATATTTTGCAATTGTTTCTGGTCAATTGGTGGACACTTCTTTCTGGAGAACTTGTATTGCTGCCAGTTGCTATAACAGCTGGGTGCTTGGATTGTATTCTGTCACTTATTTGGATATAAGCATCTGTCATATGAATAAATATAACTCTAAAGGTTAATGTGTGTGCACATTTATATGTGTGTTGTGGACCAAGCTGTTCTGCTTGTCTCTATCTGACCTGAGGCCTTCAATTTCATGGCAGGGAAAGAGGGGCAGGAACCCCCAAAGCTCAACCCCTGATCTGCAAAGAGTTGAAGGTATACAGCCAGACAGCACATGGTCTTACTTAAAATTTGAACACTTTTACAGGTCGTTAAATGCTCACACCTGAACCCACACATGAATTACTTGCACACATCTGTCAGCCTCCACTGTTGATAACACTGTTGTTAGATAAATAAAAGCAAAGGCTTGACAAATCACCCTCCAGTATATTTTCTAGTATTTTTCAGTCTCTGGGTCTAATCTCTGCATTGTATTAGCTCTTCACCAAGAGTCAGCCCACAAAACAGCCACTTTTACTTAAGTTTTGACTTTTTGCCCCATAACACCTCTTTTTTCCTCTCTCCTGTGCTTCCTGTTTGGGCTGATGATGGAGACTATAGCGTGCATGCTTGTGTGTGTGTGTGTGTGTGTGTGTGTAGTTGTACTTGCTACACAATGAGGACTGAAATACATTTTTTTTACCAACAGAGTTAGGACATTTTTGGGAAATGAGGATATTTTGGCTGGTCCTCACTTTTTTAAAGGGTTGTTTGAGAGTAAAGACTTAGTTTTAGGGTTCAGGTTAGAATTAGGGCAGCACGGTGGTATAGGTTAGGTCCTAGGTTCGAGCCCAGCAGCCAACAGAGGCCTTTTGGTATGGAGTTTGCATGTTCTCCCTGTGTCTGCATGGGTTTCCTCTGGGTGCTCTGGTTTCCTCCAAAGACATGCAGGTTAGGTTAATTGGTGGCTCTAAATTGACCATAGGTGTGAATGGTTGTTTGTTTGTCTCTATGTGTCAGCCCTGCAATGACCTGGCGACTTGTCCAGGGTGTACCCCGCCTCTCGCCCATAGTCAGCTGGGATAGGCTCCAGCTTGCCTGCGACCCTGCACAGAATAAGCAGCTACAGATAATGGATGGGTGGGTTAGAATTAGGTTGGGGGTAGGTTAAAGGTTGGGGTTAGGCATTTAGTTGTGATGGTTAAGGTTAGAGTAAGGGGTTAGGGAATGCTTTATGTCAATGAAAGTCCCCGCGAAGATAGAAGCGCAAGGATGTGTGTATGTGCACACTAAGGATTCATTACTTTGAATAGAGTCATTTCAAGCAGCTAGTTTCACGTGATTCATAATGAATCATAATGACAAACGAGCCTCCTCCATCTCAACCATGTTAAATGAGTAATGCATTATTGTTTTCACATTGCGTGGTTTTAACCTGCAGTGAGTCTGCTTATTGTAATTTCCTCATGGATGATGCTTATGCAAGATATGCACCACTAGACACACACACACACACACACATACACACACGAGTGCTTGCGTGTCCACAAATAATTGCAAATAATTGTCAACAGGCGAGTATGTATTAACAAGCTTCTCGAAGATGATCTCATTACCTGTGGTGCTGCGATGCCTGGGGGAAATCTCATCACATCATTTTTCTCATCACAAATCCCAGTCCCCTTTTCCAACATTCCTATAAGCAGACTAGAACTCACAAGGGGTACTGATTACAGTTTAGAAATATGGTTCATGCATATTCTTTGTAAACGGATGCTAAATATCTGATTACACTTTGTGCTATGTGTAGATAATTAAAACCTTGCAAAATAAGCAGGCATACAAATTACCATCCACATTGTTAGAAACATCCATACACCTGGACATTCATGAAATGATGACAATCAGGCAACCTGGCAGCAGTGCAACACAAAATTATGTAGATGCGAGTCAAGAACTTCAGTTAATGTTAACATCAAAAATCAGAATGAGGAAAAATGGGATCACGGTGACTTTGACTGTGGCAAGGTTGTTTGTGCTAGACGGGTATTTCAGAAACAGCTGATCTCCTGCAATTTTTGTGCGCACACAATAGCAGACCTGTCAACCTTTACACAGCAGAATCTCAAAGGAAATTTTAGTCCTTGAATCTATGCCAAAAATAATTGAGGCTGTTCTTAGATCAAGGGTATGTGTAAGGGGGAGAGGATAATCATTAAACTTTTTATAGTACACTTTACATATCAAACATCCTAATAATGAAAACAGTGTTCTGGTCAGCTTTTGAAAGATTCTTCTACAGAGGGCCAAGAGATAACATAATACGTCCTGTAGCCAAATAAAAGTTTAGTCAGAACTGGAGTCAGTAATAATTTGTGAAGAATCCTTGGCACCAGTTTCATCATGACTAACGTGCTGTGGTTTATGACTTCAGTCTTGAACTTGCTGTGTCTAAATGCAGTTTTATGCTATGAATAGTGAGGGATCCTTACCTCATATGTTCTATTGCAGAAAGAAATAGAAATACAGAGAAGGGTTCTAATTTCTTATCAACTCGTGAAAAATAACAAACTGTATGAAATATGCTTCTATATACTTTATTGGTATGATCACAGATTTCAGAACATCTATATGATATCCACTGTACTAACTTTAAACCCATAATGGAAGGCATTAACAGTTGTTTATTCCTCCTCAAATTTGTAGAGAGAGTGCCAAGTGTGGGAACCAACTGACAATCACTTTACACACATTTATTATTTCATACAACAAGGAAGAATAGTTGTATTTACCGTATAACATGAGGTAACTGGAGAGTGTAATCATCATTTGGAATGGAAGAGAAGGTGCCACTGGTGGTGCAATGGTTCACACTGTTGCCTCACTGCCAAAAGGTTCTATGTTCAAATCCTGCAGTTAGCTGACTGGGGTCGTTCTGTGTGAAGTTTGCTTGTTATCTGTGTGGGTTTCCCTTTGGGTGATCTGGTTTCTTCCCACAGTCCAAAGTCATATGGATTAGGTTAAGTGGCTACTCTAAAGTGCCCATAGGTGCGAGTGTGAATGGTTGTTTTTCTCTGTGTTGGCCCTGCAATAATTTTGGTGTACCCCGTCTCTCACCCGAAGGCAAATTTGATTGGCTCCAGCTTCCCCTGTGACCCTGACTGATAACTGGTATAGAGGACAGATAGATGGAGAAGAAGCCACATTTGATGAAAACAAAATGTCTTCCAATAAAAGGCTGCCCCTGAAACTTATGTTGTTTCAACATAATGACATTAGCTTTTTTCAGACAAATATAAAATGACATTTATTTCCAGCACCTTAATAACACAAACCAGCTTAACACCACTGAGTTTTAGAAATAAAAAGAAACAGTCAATCTTGAGTAGGCATTCTGTTTGCTGAAGTGAGCACTGAATATACTATAACACCCCCCTGGGCGGCATGGTGGTGTAGTGGTGAGCACTGTCGCCTCACAGCAAGAAGGTTCTGGGTTGGAGCCCAGTGACTGACAGGGGCCTTTCTGTGTGGAGTTTGCATGTTCTCCCCGTGTCTGCGTGGGTTTCCTCCGGGTACTCCGGCTTCCCCCAAAGACATGCAGGTTAGGCTAATTGGTGGCTCTAAATTGACCATAGGTATGAATGTGAGGGTGAATGGTTGGCTGTCTCTATGTGTTAGCCCTGCAATGACCTGGCAACTTGTCCAGGGTGTACCCCGCCTCCCACCCATAGTCAGCTGGGATAGGCTCCAGCTTGCCTGCGTCCCTGCACAGGATAAGCGGTTATGGATAATGGATGGATGGATGGACCCCCCTGGAACACACACAAAGAGCAAATATTTCACAAAAGAGCAATAAAAATATTTTTTACAGGCTTAATATTCTCACTTGTGACCAATTATTGTAGACGTTTTTAACCATATTTTCTCCCAAATTACTGACTTAGCTTGTTCTCCTCTAATCACATGACAGCTACCAATTGTCCATATGCCATTCTTCTTGCCACTATAGCAGGCCAGCTTATGCTCTCTTGGACTCAAGGCGCCCCTCCTTTGATCAAGTGTGTTTTTAAAAAAGAGTATACGTTTACAAGACATTCATATCACTATGTCTAAACTGCTGATCTTTATTATATCTGGAGCTGCTAGATATTATGCTAGATAGGAATGTCAATTTAATTCTGTAACAGCCAGGAACTTCACATTTTTGTGCATTGATTGAGAATTGAGAGAGAGAAAAAAAAGCTGTAACCCTATATTGTATGGCACATAATTTAGACTATATAAAATGCTTGGTTCTGTTTGTGCATATTAAGAGACCTGTCACCATTTTCTGTGTTATAAAGCCCTTCCATTTCCATTCCATTTCAAGTTAAGAATAAGCTGCCCACACTTGTAAGCTGCTTCTCATTAGCTATTTCTTCTTCATTCATTGGCACTGTTCCATTTTATCTCGTTCAGCCAGTGGTTAATTAATCCAGTTGTGGCTCAAGCTCACTCAAACATAAAAACAGATTTGCCTGGCCATCTGTACTGGGCATGCGAAAAAACGTAGTTCATTTCCAGTCCTGTGGTGGGTGAGTGGAATTACCGCTTTGGGTTTCAGGCCCAAATGCATTGTTGGCTAGCCGAAAGACTCATCTAGTCAGTAAAGGCAGGCATCTCAAGTTATTCTGGCACACCTCTGGCAGAAGCGATTGGACTGGCCAATCCTGGCACTAGGGTTACACCAGTGAACCTTGTATTGTGTCGCTGTGGTTGGCAATGACACAGCTTGCAATGTCTGTTTGGTAAGGTCTTCCTTTTTTTATGAATTTGATTTATGTGACTTAGAGAATTAGCCTGTATACATGTACTGTAGGCGGCATGGTGGTGTAGTGGTTAGCGCTGTCGCCTCACAGCAAGAAGGTCCGGGTTCGAGCCCCGTGGCTGGCGAGGGCCTTTCTGTGTGGAGTTTGCATGTTCTCCCTGTGTCCATGTGGGTTTCCTCCGGGTGCTCCGGTTTCCCCCACAGTCCAAAGACATACAGGTTAGGTTAACTGGTGACTCTAAATTGACCGTAGGTGTGAATGTGAGTGTGAATGGTTGTCTGTGTCTATGTGTCAGCCCTGTGATGACGTGGTGACTTGTCCAGGGTGTACCCCGCCTTTCGCCCGTAGTCAGCTGGGATAGGCTCCAGCTTGCCTGCGACCCTGTAGAACAGGATAAAGTGGCTAGAGATAATGAGATGAGAATGAGACATGTACTGTATTTATTTGCATAATTATTAATTAAGAGACACAATTAGTGATGCACCTCATGGATCTAATGGGGGCATGTTACCTAGCAAACTGGCATGGCCAACCTGTGACATTACTAAGAGTCATTTGTTTGACAGGTCAGAAAAAGTATCACTATTGGACTGATCCAGTTAAAGTAGGATCACTGCTCACTAATGTTTCAAGTCAGTGCATCACACCTCTATTATAGCAGAGCGTACCAATGTGTACCACCACAGGGTGCTCGATTGTGATTGCAAGGCAACGTATCTCATAAACACTTGACCACTGAACAATGAAATTTGTATCTTTATTTATATAAGATAGATGGGTTTTTATCCAGTGCTTATTTTTAATTTGCTTTTTTAAAAATAACTTGGAATTATTTACTAACACATTTTATGGGAAATATTAACAACAGTTTTGTATAAAACTAGTTAAAACAGTTTTATTAGTCCATTAGCTTGTTGGACAATTGGCAGTTTCTGTCATGTAAGGGTGATAGACGGATGTAAGTGCAGGAAGGGTTTTACTGAAAACAAGCTAGCAAACAAATCCAAAATGGAGACAAAGGCAGAGTCGAAAAACAGACAGTGGTCAAGTGAGATACAGACAGGATATCAGCGGTAATACAATACCCCAAATCCAAAAACACAAACAGGGTCAAAACCAGAAGAGCGATACAAAATACAAGGGTTTTGCAAAGTCTGTGTGTTACTGAGAGTCCTTATATGTATGCACTGTGATTGCGGTTTAATCAGGAACAGGTGCATGGTAATTAGTCCTGATGGTGTGCGTGTGCTTTGCAATCTGTGGCTGCATGCTCCAGTGCACGTGGATGTGAGAGATGTAACCAGACAACTATTTCACATATCAAGTTTGACATTCTATATAGTAATGAGGTAAAGTGAAAGTGCTGGTTCACTGCTGTCCACCAGGCACCCAGCAGAGTCACACCATAATAAACATCGTGGTGTTTCTGGTGCGTGGCATGCGGTGTCAAAGAAAGGAAAAAATATGTATTCATAACTGCGATGTGTATCTCATTATTGGTATCACTTTCACAAGACAATGCAGCAATTTATTGACACGAAATACACTACACTACACAACTCGATGGTTCATATGCTATAATATTATTATTCTATTCAGGTTGATTTTGTGCCCTTGAAAATACACTCATCAGGAGCTCTGCTTTTAGGCACTGCTTAAATATCTATATTACGCTGCATTGCACAATATAAAAAGATATTACTCCACAATAGAACAACACTCTTCTACATTAGTCCCACTCAGTTCTCCAGCTTTCTTAAATTAAATTCTGACAAAATAAAATCCTGAATGTTCACTAGTTGCCTCTAAAGCTCTTCTCAGAAAAAAAAAATTAAAGACTTTTAACCTGATATTGATGTTAAACCTGTTAAACCTTCTACAAATACTCACAATTTAGGTTTAATTTTTGACAACACACTTGGGTTTGAAGCCCATATTAGCCCCCACACTCAAATTGGCAAATATATCCTGGAGGACAAGGCCATATGTTCACAGAGGAACAAAAGATGACTATTATATGATTTTGCCAAAAATGGCATTAACCTTATGGCAATAAGAGATCATATCCTCAATGATGCACCAGTGTTCAACAACATTGATGCTGTAAGCTTGTTGATATTACAACATGCCCTCCAGCAGCACCAAGACTGTAACAATTGTACATCGTGCCATTTGAAACTCTGACAGAGTCAAAGATCTGCGACATGACTATGTGGATATACATATGTGTGCCACACTACTTCCAGTACTTCAAACTTGCAGATACAGAGCCAGAGTATTGGAATGTACCATATTTATTGATCTGTATATTCTTTTGTCTCTTACAGAGAATATTGGAGATGGAGGCTCATGCAATTCTCCATGAACATATTTCCATGGGTGGGGTTGGCTTCAGCCTCACCAAAACCATGCACAAAAGGAGAAATGTAGTAGGACAGAAGCCCATTATCAATATCCTGGGACAGTGTAGGGAAAATGCAATGATGTGTGCTACCATCACACAGAACGGTGTCCTCTACCATCATTGCACACTTGGTCCTTACAATTCTGCCCATATGCTCACTTTTCTGGAAGCAATTAACAATAAGCTTATTCCAAATCAAAACTTGGATACAGAACAGTGCAGATTTGTTGTAATATGGGACAATGTAAGTTTCTACCGGGCTGTCCTGAGCCAAAACTGGTTTGCCATTAATCCACAGTTCACAGTTGTTTACCTCATCCCCATGTTCACCTTTTCTAAATCCTATTGAATATTTTTTCTCTCTGTGGTGCTTGAAAGTGTATGATCATCAGCCCTATGTTCGCAGGCTGCTTCTCCAGACAATGGAGGAGGCATATCGGGACACAGATGCTGCCTCTGTTCAAGCTTTGATACACAACTCTCTCTCTTTCTCTCTCTCTCATATATACAGGGTGTGATTTGTCAAAAAACCAGAAGGGGGGATGTTTTTTTTTTAATCATGAAACGTCACAAAATTAAGGTAACAATAGGCTAACAGCTCAATAACATTCGATTATATCAAATGAATAACACTAACTGAAAACGAACACTAAACCAGAGATAGTAAATTCATCTTCCTATCTCTCTGACTAAATACACGAACACTAACACAACAAAGTTTGCATTACTTGTCGCGTTGCTGTGATGTTTCTCTCCCTCCGGATTAAATGGAAAGTGACTCGAAAATCACTAAAATACATGAATACTAAATGAACAGTTTGCTCTGATGGCGCAGTTCACATTGTGCGCAGCTTTCCGATTTAAACTGTTTTTTTCTCATCCTTATACTTCCTGTTTCATGGACTGTAACGGATTTGCTTATTTAGTAATTTTAATACAGAATTTACTTTGAAATTATAATCAGACACTCCAACGCCCCCCCTAAAAAAAAAAAAACGGCCGTGAAAAAGGCGGCATCCGCCAAAAGGCGCACTGTTTGCATCCCTGCATAGAACGCAAAGATATTGTTATTATCTACAATGTATCTATTTGCTGGGGACGTTCGTGAACATCAAAGCTGCCACTTCGGGTCATTTTGAAAGTGAGTGCAATGTAGACCATAGAAAACTGTCACAACATGCCTGTCATGTCAACTTTTTTTTTGGCTTGTTTGTTTTATTGACGGGGTTGTCCCCAAGGATTTTTTTTCAGCAGAGATAAAAACCAGAGAGGGGGATGATCCCCCCCAGCATATATATATATATATATATATATATATATATATATATATCATCTCATCTCATTATCTCTAGCCGCTTTATCCTTCTACAGGGTCGCAGGCAAGCTGGAGCCTATCCCAGCTGACTACGGGCGAAAGGCAGGGTACACCCTGGACAAGTCGCCAGGTCATCACAGGGCTGACACATAGACACAGACAACCATTCACACTCACATTCACGCCTACGGTCAATTTAGAGTCACCAGTTAACCTAACCTGCGTGTCTTTGGACTGTGGGGGAAACCGGAGCACCCGGAGGAAACCCACGCGGACACGAGGAGAACATGCAAACTCCACACAGAAAGGCCCTCGCCGGCCACAGGGCTTGAACCCAGACCTTCTTGCTGTGAGGCGACAGAGCTAACCACTACACCACCGTGCCGCCCCTATATATCTATATGTCTATATCTATATATATATACAGTGGTGCTTGAAAGTATGTGAACCCTTTAGAATTTTCTATATTTCTGCATAAATATGATCTAAAACATCATCAGATTTTCACACAAGTCCTAAAAGTAGATAAAGAGAACCCAGTTAAACAAATGAGACAAAAATATTATACTTGGTCATTTATTTATTGAGGAAAATGATCCAATATTACATATCTGTGAGTGGCAAAAGTATGTGAACCTCTAGGATTAGCAGTTAATATGAAGGTGAAATTAGAGTCAGGTGTTTTCAATCAATGGGATGACAATCAGGTGTGAGTGGGCACCCTGTTTTATCTAAAGAACAGGGATCTATCAAAGTCTGATCTTACACTTCCACAAACATGTATTGTGATCATGGCACGAACAAAGGAGATTTCTGAGGACCTCAGAAAAAGCGTTGTTGATGCTCATCAGGCTGGAAAAGGGTACAAAACCATCTCTAAAGAGTTTGGACTCCACCAATCCACAGTCAGACAGATTGTGTACAAATGGAGGAAATCAAGACCATTGTTGCCCTCCTCAGGAGTGGTCGACCAACAAAGATCACTCCAAGAGCAAGGCGTGTAATAGTCGGCGAGGTCACAAAGGACCCCAGGGTAACTTCTAAGCAACTGAAGGCCTCTCTCACATTGGCTAATATTCATGAGTCCACCATCAGGAGGACACTGAACAACAATGGTGTGCATGGCAGGGTTGCAAGGAGAAAGCCACTGCTCTCCAAAAAGAACATTGCTGCTCATCTGCAGTTTGCTAAAGATCACGTGGACAAGCCAGAAGGCTATTGGAAAAATGTTTTGTGGACGGATGAGACCAAAATAGAACTTTTTGGTTTAAATGAGAAGTGTTATGTTTGGAGAAAGGAAAGCACTGCATTCCAGCATAAGAACCTTATCCCATCTGTGAAACATGGTGGTGGTAGTATCATGGTTTGGGCCTGTTTTGCTGCATCTGGGCCAGGACGGCTTGCCATCATTGATGGAACAATGAATTCTGAATTATACCAGCAAATTCTAAAGGCAAATGTCAGGACATTTGTCCATGAACTGAATCTCAAGAGAAGGTGGGTCATGCAGTAAGACAACGACCCTAAGCACACAAGTCATTCTACCAAAGAATGGTTAAAGAAGAATAAAGTTAATGTTTTGGAATGGCCAAGTCAAAGTTCTGACCTTAATCCAATGGAAATGTTGTGGAAGGACCTGAAGTGAGCAGTTCATGTGAGGAAACCCACCAACATCCCAGAGTTGAAGCTGTTCTGTACAGAGGAATGGGCTAAAATACCTCCAAGCTGGTGTGCAGGACTGATCAACAGTTACCGCAAATGTTTAGTTGCAGTTATTGCTGCACAAGGGGGTCACAGTAGATACTGAAAGCCAAGGTTCACATACTTTTGCCACTCACAGATCTGTAATATTGGATCATTTTCCTCAATAAATAAACGACCAAGTATAATATTTTTGTCTCATTTGTTTAACTGGGTTCTCTTTATCTACTTTTAGGACTTGTGTGAAAATCTGATGATGTTTTAGGTCATATTTATCCATAAATGTAGAAAATTCTAAAGGGTTCACAGACTTTCAAGCACCACTGTATATGACCTCCAAAACCTTTTTTTTTCCTGTTTTTGCCTCAGTTTATTTGTTTGCTTGTTTCCAATGTAACTCAAAAAGTAGTGAAAAGATTTTTGATGAAATTTGGAGAAAAGATGAGCCGTGAGCCAAGGAATAATTGATAAGATTTTGATACAAATCTTGATATATATGCAGATCCAGGATTTTTTATTTAATTTATTCATTTATTTTTTCTCTGTTCCCAACATAACTCAAAAAGTAGTGAACGGATTTTGATGAAATTTGGTATACAGCTTTAGGTTCAAGTAATTTGATTTTGATGTTGATAATATATGGCTTGGCGGAGGTATGCACTCTACCGAGTGCCCTTCCAGTTTCTTGTATGCAGAGCAACACTGTACCTACAATAACGACAGTAATGTTTTGGAAAATTTCTGTTTCATCATTGCATTGCTGTTTACTGTGTTTACTGTATGGAAATGTAGATATAAGCCTATGAGTGACAGAAGAGCTTTAGATTTAGAACAACAGTGTGAACACGGTATATCTAAGAATTTACAGTTGTGAAAAAAGTCTTTGTCGTGTGATGCTGAGTTTGATTTTGAGAAGTGTTTATGATATTTTGAATGCAGTGATTCATTTTGCAGGCGATATGAGATGTAAGAGACAAAACTTCTCATTGAATGCTTTTACCTCTTCTCCATCAGTAACAGAAATATGATCATTTGAGGCAGGACAAGGCAGACTGGGTTTTATGTTCTCCAGCTTTTTCAGGACCTACATCCCATTCCCTGCTGCTCCCTTCTCTTATGTCCTAAGATTTATTCCCTTGTAACAATGCTCATGAAATTGATGTAGATCTTGGATCCTTTGTAGCATATGGTATTCCTGCCGTTTTCAATAAAACAACCAGCCGAGGTCTACAGACAGGGCAATCTTTGCGTGACTGAAAGCTTTGGGGGAGGTGTGTGTGTGTGTGTGTGTGTGTGTGTGCAGTGGGTGAGAAGTTAGAGCACCTCTAGAATATGCAGCATAAAACAGTAAAGCAATGATCATTTGGACAGTGCAAAATGCAGCAGAAAGGTTCAGATAAATAAAAAAAAATGGTTGAATTGATTTTTTTTATTGTCCATAACCTTAAAGCTAAGAACTATAGACAGAAGAACCCTAAATTTAAATTTACACCACCACTTCAGGCCCTCCCCCACAAGATTTTGTACTAAGGCTCAGCTAGTATAGGCTCTCTCTTCTTGATCATTTAATTTCTTTCTTCTAAAGAAAACTCACACTGCCCTCTTGTGGTAATCTTACACTTAGGCTTCAAAAACAATTGATAATACTGTATATTACATAAACAAATAAATAAATGAATGAGTGAATGTATAAATGTTTGAATGAAACTACAGTGAAAATTAAACCCTATAAACAAAATAACAGCTAAGTCTCACTCCATAATATACCCACATATACCATACATATAAACATCCAATCCATGAATCAAATATAAAAAAAAAAATAATTCAAAGAGATGTAATGTTATGGTTGTGGTTTTATTTGTATTCTATTGTATCAAGTATTTTGTGCAGTATATTTTTGTTTATGTACATAAAACACCTGGAACAGTACAAGTGAAAACTTGTTTGAATTTATATGAAGAGTATTGTGCACTTTGTTTTCTCTGGTTTTGCACAACATACAGTACCAGTCAAAAGTTTGGACACACCTGCACATTCATAGTTTTTTCTGTATTTTGACTATTTTCTACATTGTAGAACAATACTGAATACATCAAAACTATGGAATAATATATGGAACATATATGGAATTATGTGGTAAACACAAAGTGTTAAAAATATGTTTCATATTTTAGATTCTTCAGTGTTTACCTTGATGACACTTTGTACACTATTGGCATTCTCTTAACCACTTTCATGAGGTAGTCACCTGGAATGCTTTTCAATTAACAGGTGCCTCGTCAAAAGCTAATGAGTGCAATTTCTTGCCTTCTTAATGCATTTGAGCTCAAACAGTAAATAGTAAATAATAAAAATACAGTAAATAGCCCTATTCCACAACTGTAGTCATCCATATTATGTCAAGAACCGCTCAACTAAGTAAAGAGAAACAACATCCATCATTACTTTAAGATGAGAAAGTGTCTTTTAATTCATAAAAATAAAGAAAAAACATTGAATTAGAAAGTGTCTCCAAACTTTTGACTGATCCTGTATTATGTTTGTTTGTATTTAATTTCATATGAGCAGGTTTAAAGCAATGTCTCTGTGCTATGAAATGTGTGAAATATTACATTTGACCCAGACATGGGTTTTTCCTGTATAAAACGATGTCTTGTACCGTGGAGAAATTTTCATCTTCATAACCATTCTTATTTCACAATTTCTGAATTTACAAATTTCTTTTAACCTTGAGTGACTTCATTATTATTCTCAGAACCCAAAGATCTTGATGGATAGATATTCTTCTGCCATCAAACACACAAACATGCATGCAGGCACATACGTACGCACACACACAGTTACAAATTTGTATATTCTCAGCCTGAAGGTCACTTTACAACAGTCCAACAACCACAGAAATTATAGCACATAAAATACAATTATTATTATGGCACAGTGGTGTAGTGGTTAGCAATATCACCTCACAGCAAGAAGGTTATGGGTTTGAGCCCAGTATGCTAACGGGGGCCTTTCTGTGCTGAGTTTGCATGTTCTCCCCGTGTCTCTGTGGGTTTCCTCCGGGTGCTCCAGTTTCCCCCACAGTCCAAAGACATGCGGTTAGGTTAACATGGGGCAGCCCTGGCCTGAAGGTTGAGCTGAAGTGCCCTTGAGCAAGGCACCTAACCCCCAACCGCTCCCCAGGTGTTGTAGTATGGCTGCCCACTGCTCTGGGTATGTGTGTGTGCTCATTGCTCACTTGTGTGTGCATGTGTGTGTTCACTGCTTCAGATGGGTTAAATGCAAATGATGAATTTCACTGTGCTTAAGTCTATGCTTGAGTTTACATGTGATAAATAAAGGCTTCTTGTTCATCTCTTATTGTCCATCCATCCATTATTTGTAACTGCTTACCCTGTGCAGGGTTGCAGGCAAGCTGGAGCCTATCCCAGCTGACTGTGGGTGAGAAGCAAGGTACACCCTGGACAAGTCACCAGGTCATTGCAGGGCTAACACATAGAGACAAACAACCATTCATACTCACATTCACACCTACGGTCAATTTATAGAGCCACCATTTAACCTACCCTACATGTCTTTGGACTGTGGAGGAAACCGGAGCACCCGGAGGAAACCCACGCAGACACGGGGAGAACATGCAAACTCCACACAGAAAGGCCCACGTCGGAACCCAGAACCTTCTTGCTGTGAGGCGACAGCGCTAACCACTACACCACCGTTCCACCTATTATTATTATTATTATTATTATTATTATCATTATCTGTAGCCGCTTTATCCTGTTCTACAGGGTCGCAGGCAAGCTGGAGCCTATCCCAGCTGACTACGGGCGAAAGGCGGGGTACACCCTGGACAAGTCGCCAGGTCATCGCAGGGCTGACACACAGACAACCATTCACACTCACATTCACACCTACGGTCAATTTAGAGTCACCAGTTAACCTAACCTGCATGTCTTTGGACTGTGGGGGAAACCGGCGTACCCAGAGGAAACCCACGCGGACATGGGAAGAACATGCAAACTCCGCACAGAAAGGCCCTCGCCGGCCACGGGGCTCGAACCCGGACCTTCTTGCTGTGAGGCGACAGCGCTAACCACTACACCACCGTTCCACCTATTATTATTATTATTATTATTATTATTATGTAATTTTTGAATAATGTAAACCATTTTTATTTGTTGTAAAAAAGATTTGTATAAATGTTACAAATGTTGACACTCAAACTTTAAAGTAGTTTTATTTCGATGTCATCAAGCGTGAAAATGACTTTCCTCCTATGATTAAACTCTGATTGGTTGCCCAGCATTCGCTCTAAACCAATCATATTTGATGAAGCCTACATTTAAAATGCTGTGTAATATGATTCCATGTGGGGGATCTGTAAACAACCTGGCAACCTCAGTGGTTGCGCTTGGATACGGTGTCACAAGACGTAAACAAAGAGAGGCGCGCTGTGTTGACGTTTCTACCGACAGTCAGGTATCAATTCTTTTATATCACTATGCTCAGTTCCAGCATGAGGTTTTTTATAGACCATATCCAATACCATCAAGTAAACCTTCTGTTTGTCAGGTAGCCAATCCGAAGGATGCTAATGACTGAGAACAGCGTGTTTTTGCTTTAATTAAGACTTTTCGATTCAAAATGAAAGTGGGCTTTAAAATGAATTCACCCTCAGTGGTTATTTGTATAGCTAGCAGACAACAAACTGAAGAGGGCATGCACAAGAGACTGGACAAAAAAAAATGCAAATTAAACTGTGATACAGATTCATTTTAGGTTAAGACCCTAACTTATCCTCCCTATCTTAGTCCTGAAGTCCCACTGTCCCACATGTTTCTTCTTCCCACCTGATCCAATTAATCAGCTAATGAACAGCACTTTGAGTTGAAGTGGGTCTGTTGTGCCCACTCAGGACTGGCCCTGGGAACTTGTGTATTATTTTATGGCAGCTTTTTCAATCAGGCTTCAGACTAGACAAATGGGAGACACACCTGATAGTTGATTAGAGACCAAGATAAATTGATTAATCTAGTGGTATCAGATGTGACTCCAGCTTGGTTGGATTGATACAACTGAAGACCCCTGGTGTACACAAATCTCAAAGTTTCTGGATGACAGACTTCTAAAAAGAAGAAGAAGAACAACAACAACAACTTTATTCATCACACGTCCACTTGTGAAATTCCTCTCTGCATTTAACCCATCTGAAGCAGTGAACACACACATGAGCAATACGCACGCACGCGCACACACACACACACACACACACACACACACACACACACACACACACACACACACAGCAGTGGGCAGCCATGCTAACAGCACCTGGGGAGCAGCTGGAGGTTAGGTGCCTCATTCAAAGGCACCTTAGCCCAAGGCCATCCCACGTTAACCTAACTGCATGTCTTTGGACCGTGGGGGAAACCGGAGCACCCGGAGGAAACCCACACAGACACAGGGAGAACATGCAAACTCCACACAGAAAAGCCCCCATTGGCTGCTGGGCTTGAACCCAGAACCTTTGCTATGAGGTGACAGTGCTAACCACGACACCACCGTGCTGCCCTAACTTTCCAAATTTTCACAAACTTTTGTGATTGACCTGTTCATGGCCAAGACATCAACCATTGGCCAATGTCTTCCATCTTTTCCACTGATAAAATATACAATGTTTTGCAATGAGGCATAAATTGATCATTTTGGTTAGCACTAGACAGTGTGGTTTTATTTCTCACAAAATATCTAGAGGAAACATAAGTATGAACAAAGCTGTATGATACTGGCAGTAATTAATGCATTAATTAGTAGTAATTAACCATTTATATCATATTTCTTAAAAATTTTGGGATCTCAGCACAAATAATGATCCTTCCTCTGCACCACACTATATGTGTTTGGATTATTGTCATTAAATTGGTGTAGTAGGGATGGGGTTACACACACATACAATTTCTACTGCTGAGTCTTTCGATTTATTTACTCGGGGCTCTGTGCATATTGGATACCATCCATCCATCCATTATCAGTAACTGCACGATCACGGGCAAGCTGGAGCCTAACCCAGCTGACTATGGGCAAAAGTTGGGTTGACAAATCATCACATGGCTGACATATAGAGACAAATAACCATTCACACTCACATTCACACCTACGGTCAATTTAGAGCCACCAATTAACCTAACCTGCATGTCTTTGGACTGTGGGGGAAACCGGAGCACCCGGAGGAAACCCACACAGACACAGGGAGAACATGCAAACTCCACACAGAAAGGCCCCCGTCAGCTGTTGGGCTCAAACCCAGAACCTTCTTGCTGCGAGGTGACAGTGCTAACCACTAGACCGCCGTGCTACCCATACTGGACACCTATTTTTGAAAATATTTTATGCTGCTACCCCTAATCTGTAAATATTTGAGGAAAAATTTAAAAAGTACATAATACTTACTGTACATTATAGAACGTCCCTAAACTGTCCCTTAAGGATAAAATTAAGTTATTTCAACCATGCAGTCTGAAAAGCATTTTAGCCATGTTATTAAATCTGTTGAACAGAATTTCATCTCATTATCTCTAGCCGCTTTATCCTGTTCTACAGGGTCGCAGGCAAGCTGGAGCCTATCCCAGCTGACTACGGGCGAAAGGCGGGGCACACCCTGGACAAGTCGCCAGGTCATCACAGGGCTGACACATAGACACAGACAACCATTCACACTCACATTCACACCTACGGTCAATTTAGAGTCACCAGTTAACCTAACCTGCATGTCTTTGGACTGTGGGGGAAAATGGAGCACCTGGAGGAAACCCACGCGGACACGGGGAGAACATGCAAACTCCGCACAGAAAGGCCCTCGCCGGCCACGGGGCTCGAACCCGGACCTTCTTGCTGTGAGGCGACAGCGCTAACCACTACACCACTGTGCCTCCCCTGTTGAACAGCATTATTATTATTATTATTATTATGGATGATTATGATAAAATGGTACACTAAGTGTGAGGACGGAGTATAATCCTTGTCGCAAATGTTTAAATCCACGTGTGTAGACATGTGCAAATGTGTAGATCAATTTTATTTAGGAAGATCAGAGATGGACATTACAAAGGGCAGTCTGGATGTCATCTCTCGGCCAGCTTCCAGTGAGCGCTCTCGGCCTGGGAGTCGCGTGTCCAGTGTGGTCCTCTCAGAGGGTGTGAGAATGAATCAGGACAGAACCGGGGCCCTAGAGGTCCTCAGCACTGAGCTCTCTGAAACTCAGGTGGTATAAACTTCCTTTCTGAAAGCAGTATGAATATTATAGATATACAGTAGATGGTAATAATGGTCTGACTCTATCTTAGCATTAGTAGAGAGTGTTGTGGTTCGATGATCTACAGTATTACTGGAGAATATTTAGTTGTTTCACTTATTATTATTTCAGCCAGTGATGCATATTAGCTGCAAGGAAAATGCTTTAGGGATTTGTTTTAAATTATATGTCACTGTACTAGTCTTTCAGAATATTACTTATAAAGTCTAGTAGATGGAATACTAATGATCTAATAACGTTAGAATATTACTAAGCCAGTGAAGACATGTTGTTATTTAGATGTAGTTTTGGATGCAGTCCAGAATACTTCTTAATTACCAAAGCTCAAGCTTAATATGCTGATTTTCCTTTCTTTATATTAGGATCAACAGAACATAGAGGAGAATAACTTGAACTACCCATCAGAAAACTTAACCCCTGACCAAGGTAGGTGAATACTGAGGAAAATCTTTTTTTAAATTTACAACGTAGTTAGAGACACTTGAAGTTACGGTGTGAACAATTAAGCATCATGGAGACAGTCAGTTCTAGATTTTCTTCCTTTTGGAGACTAGTCCTGCACACACAGGTTGTGCTACCAACCATCCCTCTTTTCCAAAAATGCCACACCCACGGGCACAAGACTCCCAGCTAGGAGCCAGGTGACAGGTTATGGCTGTCGACCAAGGGCCATACAGGGCTGAGAAAAAAAATCATGCTATGTTCATCAGCTCATTCAGAGTAATTGAATGAATCAACAAAGTAGCCTACAAGCTACAACTGTCATGTTTTTTTTTTCTGCATGTCTCCAAGCTTCCATGTTTCTCTTCTTAAGCTTAAGATAATGCCACCCCAATGAGCATCTCCTGCACCACTAGGCACTGAAGAATCACTAAATCCAGGGTTAATATAGTGGGGCAGCATAGCTAACCTATTGTGCATTTTGTGATACAAGCACCAAATTTGGCACAAATGTACATTGACATATGGCGAACATTTTCAGATATTGAGCCACTCGGAATTCTCTCTTCATGTCCGCCATATTGGAATTCAAAATGGCCGCCATTTGAAATCTACATTTGCGCTTATCTGACCTAAACTTCACTTCCCTGTTGTTTCCATTCTGTGGACTGTTACATGAAGAATAGATATTTTTATATTCCAATTAAATTTAAGGTAATACTAGCACTGTGTTTGCCATCCAGACTGGTCCTATTGCAAGAGGATAGTGATGACCACATCACTGGATTTTATACTTTTCCTCATTAAATAATATTTGGTGCAGGTGATGACCTAATCAATACCTCATTAAGTAAAATGAGATGTGTTGGAATCCCAGCACAGACACTGGAATGAAATGGCTGCCGTACACAAAGATGCTGATTTAAGAAAAGATTTAAGTGGTCTCTTATTTCTTTTTTTCCAGAGCTGTATGTCATGTCTCTCCACAAAATAGCCCATATTATTGAGAAATGGATTGATCAGTATAGTTTGCAAAATTATTTACAAATAAAAAAATTAATTTGTCAACTATTCACCCTCCATTGGTGTAAAACCCCTAAATTAGTTATGGTTAAATCAGCTGAAAGTTTCCAGAAACTATGAGGTGATTTCCATTCTAAAGACAGTGATTTGATTGTAGAAAGCTCCAGGGTTTATTAGAGAGCATACTTAAGCAAACAGCATCATGAAAACCAATAACCTATGAAAACACATGCAGGACAAGGTTCTGAAAAAGTGTCAATTAGGGTTTGGTTATTAAAAAAATATCCCAAACTTGGAGCACCCACAGAGCAATATTAAATCCATCATTTTAAAAAAAGGAAAGAATTTGGTACAATCATGAGGAAGTCATCCACCAAAAGTCAGTGACTGAGTAAGTAACCAAGAGGCAGAGGACGGAATAGATGCTCATTCTTGTTCATCAGCATTATCTAGTTGTTCCAGTTAAACTTTCAGGAACACACACCTTCTCCTGCTTGACAATGCAGTCACCTTCACCCTTCCATCCATCCATCCATCCATTATCTGTAGCCACTTATCCTCTCCAACAGGGTCACAGGCAAGCTGGAGCCTATCCCAGCTGACTATGGGCGAAAGGTGGGGTATACCCTGGACAAGTTGCCAGGTCATCACAGGGCTGACACATAGACACAGACAACCATTCACACTCACATTCACACCTATGGTCAATTTAGAGTCACCAGTTAGCCTAACCTGCATGCCTTTGGACTGTGGGGGAAACTGGAGCACCCGGAGGAAACCCATGTAGACATGAGGAGAACATGCAAACTCCACACAGAAAGGCCCTTGTCGGCCGCTGGGCTCGAACCCGGACCTTCTTGCTGTGAGGCGACAGTGCTAACCACTACACCACCATGCTGCCCGTCACCTTCACCTACTTTAGGATAATTAGCCTATTGCTTAACTGTTGGAACTCCTTCGGGTTCCATATCAAACCTAGAACAACACAGAATCTAATCAATAACTCAAACTTGTCAAAACAATTTTTACTTCACAGACTTTGAGTAAAATGTTGTCTTGTCAAAAATACATGATGATGAATATTCATCTCTCATGAATTAAGTGGAGTACTGTAATAAAGTATGTCATTTTGAAAAATGGATACCAGCAAATATTGTCATGTACTATAAAAATATTTGACCCAGAGGTAATTGCACATGTAGAATTCAAGTGGCGGCCATTTTGAATTCCAATATGGCGGACATGAAGGGAGAATTCCGAGTGGCTCAATATCTGAAAATATTCGCCATATATCAATGTACATTTGTGCCAAATTTGATGCTTGTATCACAAAATGCACAATCCTTTTGAATATTCGAGCTAAACCGCCCCACTAATACAGTATCTCACTGACTGGGAGAGATACAGTCAGGCTTGTAGTACTCGAGTCCAGGACTCGGACTCACATCCGACTTGTGCCCTAATTTTAAGGACTCGTGACTTGACTTGGAATTGAGCACTGATGACTCGGACTTGGACTCGGACTCGTGCATTAACTACATTAGGACTCAAATTGGAGACAAGGACTCTGATTTTTTCTTTATTTTTTGTAACATGCCATAATAATTTGGCATAATATATTTATATCTACATTAATTTTTGTACTAATTTCATGCAAGAGTGTCACACCTGCGCGCCTTGGCACGTGCATCAGATACACTCTAAAAAATAATGGGGCCAGTACCGGTTCTTCAGGGCGATGCCATAGAAGAACCTTTTTCAGGGCTTCAAAGAACCGTTCATGCAACAGTTCTTTAAAGAACCATTTAAACCATTTGTTTGAGCAGTGAAGACAGATTTGTGTAAACATAGCCTATGTGCATTGACCAGCAAATGGTAAGAGAATGCCAGGCTCTGAAGAACCATTTCCAATGTGAAGAACCTTTCGCATAATGTAATGGTTCATCACAGAGTTTTGACTCTCCATGGAACCATCCAGAGATTTGAAGAACCACTGAAGCACCTTTATTTTTTAGAGTGTAGACTCTCGGGCGCGCTCTGGACAGCATGCATGCCAAGTGGACTCTCTCGTGTGTGCTGTAAACGCACTGCACCTGCACAGGATTAAGGACCAAATAGCACACCTATATAAAAACTGTGAAAATACATTTACTTTGCGAAGTATTGAGTTGCATTGCTGACACGTTACCGAGCCTTATTTCCTTGTTTTTCCTGGTTTCCTGATCCCTGATTTCCTGTTTCTCATCTTTGATTCTGCCGAGTCCACGATAGCCTGTTTGTGCCTCCCTCGACCTATTGCCTGTTTCACCGTTTTACGATTTTGCCTGCTATTCTGGATTATTTACCTGTATTCACTTGTACTGTATTAATAAACACACTTTCTGCACTTACATCCATCTCCCAACCATCTCTGACAGAATACATTGCACTCCCTGACAAAGAAAATGCACATTCACCTGTTCATACATCATGTTCAGGAACAAACTAAGGTTAACGACGCTAAAACAGCCACTGTCAAATGGTGCGGTTGGAGTGTTGGACTCGACTCAAAATTTTTTTTAATGACTCAGACTTGAACACTGGGGACTCGAGACTGGACTCGGACTTGAGGTTTAGTGACTCGACTACAACACTGGATACAGTCAGAAGGAATGCTGCTAGGTTTCTTCAAGAGATGTCTAGGACCTCCCCCTCATAAGAATGTTTCAGTCATGCAACCCTGAAAGCCCAGCCCAGCAATTCAGTGGTCAAGCCAGAATAGGACCCCATTTAGAAGAAGAAAAAGAAGAATCCTTTATTTGTCACATGCACACTCAAGCACAGTGAAATTCATCCTCTGCATTTAACCCATCTGAAGCAGTGAACACACGCACACACACCCAGAGCAGTGGGCAGCCATACTACAGCACCCAGGGAGCAGTTAGGGGTTAGGTACCTTTCTCAAGGGCACTTCAGCCCAAGGCCACCCCATGTTAACCTAACCACATGTCTTTGAACTGTGGGGGAAACCAGAGCACCGGGAAACCCACACAGACACAGGGAGGACATGCAAACTCCACACAGAAAGGCCCCCATCGGCCGCTGGGCTCAAACTCAGACCCTTCTTGCTGTGAGGCGACAGTGCTAACTACTACACCACCATGCTGCCATGGAACAGCTCCTGGAATGAGACATGTCCGTGTCTGCAACTCACATTCTCCTTAGCCCACAATCTCATCACATAACCTCCAATCATGCCACTCA
This sequence comes from Neoarius graeffei, assembly GCF_027579695.1. NCBI lineage: Eukaryota > Metazoa > Chordata > Actinopteri > Siluriformes > Ariidae > Neoarius > Neoarius graeffei. The sequence continues at coordinate 43,506,007 of NC_083579.1, read as the reverse complement.
GTCACTGATGACTAATGGAGTTCATGGTTTTGCAATCAGACTGCTGTCTTTAAATAACCTGATCTCTCAATGATACTCTCACCCCAGGATTGAGTCTGTGACAGTTTCAATCTTTATTATTTGCTGGTCTTGATTGATTGATGTTTAACCGTACACTCTAAAAAATGACACCATGTCTGAACTTAAACAATTGAGGTAACAATTTGCATCGGTCTTTTTAAGTATTCCCAACAAAGCAATTATTCAGTTCCGCTGACTCTTTTTTTAAAGTATGCTAAATTAAATTTCAGTTGACTTCTAAAAGCTTAGGTAGGTTGCACGAACTTAATTTTCCAAGTGCCAACTCAATTTGTTAAGTTTTTTCAAATTTGTTAAGTAATTTGTTAACAAATTGAGTTGGCACTTGGAAAATTAAGTTCGTGCAACCTACCTAAGCTTTTAGAAGTCAACTGAAATTAAGTTTAGCATACTTTAAAAAAAAGAGTCAGCGGAACTGAATAATTGCTTTGTTGGGAATACTTAAAAAGACCGATGCAAATTGTTACCTCAATTGTTTAAGTTCAGACATGGTGTCATTTTTTAGAGTGTACCTTGCGTCACTTTTTATATATTTTTTTGGTCTAGTTTGTGCCTGTTGGCTATGTGAGGCAGGCTAAACTCAACCTTTATCCTGCCTCACACTCCTGAGTATTGCCTAGCCCAGGGGTTCCCAAATTAGGGGTCATGACCCCATTTAATTTACAAATTTGCTCATGAGAGAAACTAACAATCTTGTCTTTTGTTCTTTTATTGTACAAATGAACATATTGTTAACTATGAAGATGGCTCTTGTGTCCTAATATTTTGAAATGTTATTAGGAATCACATTCGAACAATTCGAGCACTACTTCAGTATACTGTTCCTCCACTAAACAACTAGTATTGTTTCAAATTGCATACTTATGTACTATTTTGGACCATTATTGAATACTAACACTAAACCAAGTTTTCCGATCACAGTTAATGTTTGAATGTAGAAAATAATTGTAGTCTTCAAATCTACTCCAAGATCTGTTTTTTGTAACAGTCTTCTGATTTCTAGATTAGTAAATACTTTTATTATTACTTCTGTTTGAGACAGTTCATGACAATATTCATGACACTGGAATGTTTTCAGAGAAACAGAGCTCATCAGGGTGTTTGTCAGAGCTTTTCATTTTGCATGAACTTGCTAAACCATTTACAGTCCAACTTAGAAACCGCATGGACAGAGATGTTTTAGCTCCGACTTTCCAACTGTAGTGGATATTGCATTTAATCCTCCAGATGTACATAGGATACCTGTCGAGATTATGAACAACATTGCTTGTGTTGTCACTGCATCAGCATGCATACATAAATTCGAGTGCCAAGTACTGTATAAACAGGACCCCTCTGCTTCAAACCAGGCCATATCACACCACCCTGATATGGATTATTTTCCTGTAACGCCATACTCCATCTTGAGTTTTTCCTTATATATCATTTGAAGCTAGATGTGTCAGCAGAAGAGAGTCACTCTTTCACATTTCCTAACTTGGCTTTGTCAAGCAATGTAAGCTTTGTAACCAGTGTAAGCAATGTAACCTTTTACATTACACATATGTTACTGACATATGTTTAAATGTTACTCTAGCCCTGAATTATAAATCTGGAATAAAAAATGTAGCATAGTCAAGGCCTGGTCTTGCAGACAATTCATTATGTCCATTTGGTGTGTTTGTCCAAAATGTTTGGGAACCCTTGGCTGAGCCCTTTGGTTTTCTCCTGCATTGGTTTTTAATAAAACTAGCAAACCCACACTTGCATTTGTCTGTCCATTTCATGATACCCTGTTGATATTCTTTAGGGATTCGGTGTTTTACTGATGTATCTGAGGAGGAGAATAAAGATCCAGAGTTGCAAAAAGCCATCATGAAAATGAAAAAACTGGACAGAATACTGGCTACCAAGATCTCCAATGAAAAAGAAGTCAAAAAGCAAGGCAGAGAGCTCCATCAGAGACTCTGGAAGGAGCTAAAGGTAAGACTGAATGTAGATGCACATCTGTAGAAATGCAGTTTTCCTGTAACTTATTCAAAAATACTTTTCAGGATCATAAACCTGAAAGGAGTTCAGAGTGCACTGATGAAACAGAAAATACAAGGTTGTTCCTAACACTTACCTCCAACACCTGTAAGTCATGCTAAAGGCAATTCTGCAATGTCTGTGAAAGTTCTCAGTCATCCAGGTCATTGTTAACTGTAGGTGCTAAAGAAGGCAACTAGACTTGCTTGAAATTCTTGAAGACGTTTCACCTCTCATCTGAAAGGCTTCTTCAGTTCTGTCTGACTAGTGGGGAGTTCCAGGTATTTATCCTCCAGTGGATTACCTCAATGACTCTCCTTAGGGTTGCTTTTGGTCCACTAGAGCACAAATACCTGGAACTCCCCACTAGTCAGACAGAACTGAAGAAGCCTTTCGGATGAGAGGTAAAACGTCTTCAAGAATTTCAAGCAAGTCCACTTGCCTTCTTTAGCACCTATGGCAATTCTGCAATGAATATTAGAGGTGTCTTTTGATCAGAAATACAATCCGAAATCAGAAAAAGTTGGGACGGTATGGTGAAATTAAAATTAAAACTGAAAACAATGATTTGTAAATAATCTTTACAAATCCACAAACTGGCATTTGTGGATTTAAGTCCATATTGTAGTGCTTGACAAAGGTTTGCCAACGTAATCCTGAGCCCATGTGGTTATATCAGCTGTAGATGAATGATGGTTCTTGATGCAGTGTCATCTGAGGGATCTAAGATCACGGGTGTTCAGCTTAGGCTTATGCCCTTGTCCTTTATGCACCAAAATTCCTCCAGATTCCTTGAATAATCGAATGATATTATGCACCGCAGATGGTGAAATATCTAAATTTCTTTGTATATTTCGTTGAGGAACATTTGTTTTTAATCATTTCAATAATTTCCTCACAGATTTGTTGACAAACTGGAGATCCTCGGCTCATCAAAGACTAGGCCTTTCCTGGACGCTGATTTTGTACCAAATCATGATTACAGTCATCTGTTGACATCACCTGTTTCAAATCACATTATTGTTTAATTGTTTTACCTCATTACTAGCCCTAAATGACCCCTGTCCCAACTTTATTTGGAATGTGTTGCAGGCCTAAAAACGCAGGAATGGATGTATATTAACAAATGAAATGAAGTTGACCAGACAAAACATGAAATATCTTGGGTTCATACTGTCTGCAATGAAATACAAGTCAAAGTAAATTTAGAAATCACTGCTTTCTTTTTTTTATTTGCATTTTCTCTACTGTTCCAACTTCTTCTGATTTGGGGTTATATATAGCATTAAATTATGCACACTAAATTATAAATTAGAAAACTTTTACATGTCTAATTTTTCACGTTGATTTATGTGAATAATCAGTAGGATTTGTGAATCATTTTTCTATACTGAAAGTAGCCATAATTATAACAGCAGTCAAATCAAAAGGTTACATATGTAACTGTGGTTCTTTGACTATATTTGAAGATGTCATGACTGTTTCCTTCAGAACTAGTGCAGTATTCCCATTTAATCATTTCTGTGTTAAGTACCAATAGCAAAGCACTCACTTTGTGTCTGGGTCCCCATTTCGGTTAGTCAATAAAAGGTTATCACCACATTTGTCCTCTGGCCACTCATGCCAGTCAGAGAGACCAAGGTGACCTTTTCACCCTGGACTTAGTTCTCAACTTGGACATGGAGCCAAGGTTACATACATAATCTTTCATTCTACTTCTTTACATTCCAGACTGCCGGGGCGATTTCCTTCAGAATTAGAGGAGACAGCATATCAATTTTCATTGCCATGCTCTTTTAGAATAGAACATACTTTATTGAAGATGAGAATAGCTCACAATCTAATATATCACGACAGCATTCAATCTGTAAAATCTGGTGAAGTAGATGCTGAGCTCCATGCTGTTGCTTTAGCACTGTACAAAGTTGACAATCCTCTTAGAGCCAACCAAGAGGTCACCATAGTGTGTGTTCACCAGTAGGTGGCTATAGTGCGCATCAAATGTATTGGAAGAAGGTGCCTCTTTCTGTCTTCAAATATGCTTGTGCAGTGATTTCCTTTACCCAAAGGGCTAACCTGACGTTAGACAGCAGAGGCCCTATATGGTGCTCCCCATAACACAGTTGGTGAGTGATCAGCTAGCTAGCTGTCATTTGCACAATGTGCTCAGACCCCTCACTGGTCACAGGGCTGGCCTGGATACATTGCTATTTGCAAGATCAGTATCAATCTGCTGCTGCACCAATACTGAGTTTGGTCACAGTGTGACATGATTGTGCTCTGGTCTCTGACACTGTGTACTGACTAATGCATGCACAGTTCACTGATTCATATGACTATAATAATAATCGGTTAAAACAACAACAACAACAACAACAAAAACTTTATATCTGCATCTGGCAAGTTATACTGATTATTTATTATTTTATTTTATTATTTTAAACTGATGATTGTTTTTCATGAAGGTGAGCGACCATTTTTAATCAGTTCATGCATTCAGCAGAAAACTGAACTTCTCCCCACTGCTCAGACTAGCAAAAATCCCCAAACATTGTTCACTGTATTAGATAATGGTTTTAGTGATTTAATGCATAGTCAGTGAAACCATCTTCCATCATGAAAGCTCAAATAGTACATGAGTCAAGATTCCAATGGCCAGGAGCTTTGACAGTTGGAATGTGGAAATATGGATCTTTTAGCTCTATGGCTATCAATCATGTTTGCTCACTACACACATTGGATTGTTTTAAGATCACACACACACACACACACACACACACACACACACACACACACACACACACACACACACACTATTAGTATCAGTCAAAAGAACACACCATCAAAAAAAGTTGTGTAGATCTCTTGAATCTACTGTATTCAAATACAGAAAGTCTGGACACACCTTATAATTCAATGTTTTTTCTTTATTTTTATTATTTAAAAAGAGACTTCATGTCTTAAAGTAATGAGGCTTGTCGTTTCTCTTTACTTAGTTGAGCGGTTCTTGACATAATATGGATTACTACAGTTGTGGAATAGGGCTACTTACTGTATTTTTATTATTTACTGTTTGATCTCAAACACATTAAGAAGGCAAGAAATTGCACTAATTAACTTTAGACGAGACACACCTGTTAATTGAAAAGCATTCCAGGTGACTACCTCATGAAGCTGGTTAAGATAATGCCAATAGTGTGCAAAGCGTCATTAAGGTAGGGTGGTGTCATGGTTAGCATTGTCGCGTCACAGCAAGAAGGTCCTGGGTTCAAGCCCAGTGGCTGACAAGGGCCTTTCTCTTTGGAGTTTGCATGTTCTCCCTGTGTCTGTGTGGGTTTCCTCCGGGTGCTCTGGTTTCCCCCACAGTCCAAAGACATGCAGGTTAGGTTAATTGGTGGCTCTAAATTGACTGTAAGTGTGAATGGTTGTTTGTCTCTATGTGCCAGCCCTGTGATGACCTGGCGACTTGTCCAGGGTGTACCCCATCTCTCGCCCATAGTCATATAGGATAGGCTCCAGCTTGCCTGTGACCCTGTACAGGATAAGCGGCTACAGATAATGGATGGATGGCGTCATTAAGTTAAACGCTGGCTATGCTGAAGAATCTAAAACATCAAACATTTTTTAACACTTTGTTTTACCATATAATTCCATATATGTTTCATATGTTATTTCATAGTTTTGATGTCTTCAGTATTGTTGTAAGAGTCAAAATACAGAAAACCTATGAATGAGTTGGGGTGTCCAAACTTTTGACTGGTACTGTAAATCTAGAGTGGAGCAGATTCTGTCTCCCGTTTTGGAATAATAAAAACCTCTTGAAAAGAACCTTGCTCGGCACTCTGGCTCTGATGTACTATTTATCCTGTAGCAACTGCACTTCTGCAGTAAGTTTAACCAACTGGCTTAGCACTGACAACCTTTTGGTGTGGAGTCTTTGATCTAATTTTATGAAGCTCTAATGTTTCAGTTACAGAGGGAAACACCACTGCATAGTTGGCTATATCTTTTCAGGTACTCTTCTGGGATGCCCTACCACATACAGTGATTTGTTTTTTTGTTCTGGGCTATCATGGCAGCACCAGTGTAGCTTGTGCTATATCCTTCATAACTATCTCCACCTGCTGTGATTTGGGCCAGAGATCCACGGCCACCTACACAAAATTTTTAAGCAGGCACAGCCCCAGTTAGCGGCACGGTGGTGTAGTGGTTAGCGCTGTCGCCTCACAGCAAGAAGGTCCTGGGTTCGAGCCCCGGGGCCGGCGAGGGCCTTTCTGTGTGGAGTTTGCATGTTCTCCCCGTGTCCGCGTGGGTTTCCTCCGGGTGCTCCGGTTTCCCCCACAGTCCAAAGACATGCAGGTTAGGTTAACTGGTGACTCTAAATTGACCGTAGGTGTGAATGAGAGTGTGAATGGTTGTCTGTGTCTGTGTGTCAGCCCTGTGATGACCTGGCAACTTGTCCAGGGTGTACCCCGCCTTTCGCCCATAGTCAGCTGGGATAGGCTCCAGCTTGCCTGCGACCCTGTAGAAGGATAAAGCGGCTAGAGATAATGAGATGAGATGAGATGAGCCCCAGTTATTTTGAACAAAGAAAACATATTTGAAAAGAACAAAGGGGGCATTTAAAGAAAAAAGTTATCTTGGAGAAAGAAGATGTACTTGGGAAAAGGGGTTATTTTGGAGAAGGAAAATAAAAAGATAATTATTTTCAGGAGCAAGAATATATGTTGGAAGACGAAATTCTGAGGGACATTTCCTCTAAGAATCAGAGCTTCCTCTCACCCTTTCACAAATCTGTCCTACCAGGTAGGTGGCCATTAGGCAGCTACATTCCAGGGTCTCACAAGCACTAAGGCCCCAGCACACACTCTCCAGCAATCAGCTCAGTAAGCTAAGTTAAATGAGCAGGAAGTCAGAGTCCCCTGCTTTGATTCCTGACCTAGGCACATAGCTTCACCTAAGTGGATTAGTGCTTAGAGTATCACAGCATCTGTCCTGCACTTGCTTTTGGCTTCCCTAAATATATAAGAGCCCCTTGGTGGTTATTGGGCTTCTCAGCAACATAACAAAATGTGAGGACAAGGGTGCCTAAAGGTAATACCTCAAGTGATTAGTTCATGTTTCAGGCAGATGGAGTTGATAATGTTGTGCCTCTTGGGCCTGTGTCTGGGCTTTGAGTGATCACACTTGCCTTCTCACTTGTGTTAACAGACCCAGGGATAATTGTTATAATGGCCCAGTCTCAGCCAGCCTTAATACTTGCCTGCAGCACATATGTTGTTGCATACTCCACCCAGATGGGCCTCAAATTTAGAACAGCTACTGAGAGTACATCAGGGTCTGTCTCTGTGTGAAGCAGCTGTACTAAGCTTCCCTATGCTTCTTCATTACACTATTATATTGTTGCTAAAAGTACTTGCCTTTACCTTATGCCCATTGTCAAGGCGAGCATACCGACAGTGTCTTGCAAAAGTATACATCCCCCTTGGTGTTTGTCCTATTTTGTCGCATTACATGCTGGAATTAAAATGGATTGGGGGGCGTAGCACTATTTTACTTACACAACATGCAGACCGCATTAAAGGTGCAAATTGTTTTTTTTATGACACAAACAATAATTAAGATGAAAAAAACAGAAATCTGGTATGTGCATAGGTATTCACCCCCCAAAAGTCAATACTTTGTAGAGCCACCTTTTGCTGCAATTACAGCTGCAAGTCTCTTGGGGTATGTCTCTATTAGCTTAGCACATCTAGCCACTGGGATTTCTGCCCATTCCTCAAGGCAAAACTGCTCCAACTCCTTCAAGTTAGATGGGTTGCATTGGTGCACAGCAATCTTCAAGTTATGCCACAGATTCTCAATTGGGTTGAGGTCTGGGCTTTGATTAAGCCATTCTGAAACATTTAAATGTTTCCCTTTAAACCACTCCAATGTAGCTTTAGCAGTATGTTTAAGGATATTGTCGTGCTGGAACATGAACCTTTATCCCAGTCTCAAACCTCTGGCCAACTCAAACAGGTTTTCCTCCAGAATTGCCCTGTATTTAGTGCCATCCATCTTTCCTTCAGTCCTGACCAGCTTTCATGTCCCTGCAGATGAAAAACATCCTCACAGCATGATGCTGCCACCATCATGCTTCACTGTAGGAATGGTGTTCTCAGGGTGATGGGAAGTGTTGGGTTTGCACCACACATGGCATTTCCCATGATGGCCAAAAAGTTCAATTTTAGTCTCATTTGACCAGAGAATCTTCTTCCATGTGTTTGAGGAGTCTGGCACATGCTGTTGAGCAAATTCCAAATGTGTTTTCTTAGTTTTTTCTTTAAGCAATGGCTTTTTTCTGGCCACTGTTCCATAAAGCCTTGCTCTGTGGAGTGTATGGCTTAAAGTGGTCCTATGGACAGATGCTCCCATCTCCGCTGTGGATCTTTGCAGCTTCTTCAGTGTTCTCTTTGGTGTCTTTGTCACATCTCTGATTAATGCCTTCCTTGCCTGGTCTGTGAGTTTTGGTGGGTGGCCTTCTCTTGTCAGGTTTATAGTGGTGCCATATTCTTTCCATTTTGCTATAATGTATTTAATGGTGGGTGGCACGGTGGTGTAGTGGTTAGCACTGCCGCCTCACAGCAAGAAGGTCCTGGGTTCGAGCCCAGTGGCTGGCGAGGGCCTTTCTGTGTGGAGTTTGCATGTTCTCCCCGTGTCTGCGTGGGTTTCCTCCGGGTGCTCCGGTTTCCCCCACAGTCCAAAGACATGCAGATTAGGTTAACTGGTGGCTCTAAATTGACCGTAGGTGTGAGTGTGAATGGTTATTTGTCTCTGAGTCAGCTCTGCGATAACCTGGTGACTTGTCCAGGATGTACCCCACCTCTCACCCATAGTCAGCTGGGATAGGCTCCAGCTTGCTGGTGACCCTGTAGAACAGGATAAGCGGCTACAGATAATGGATGGATGGATGGATGGATTTAATGGTGCTCTGTGCAATATTCAAAGTTTGGGATATTTTTTATAACCCAACCCTGATCTATACTTATTCACAACTTTGTGTCTGACCTGTTTGGAGTGCTCCTTGGTTCTCCTGTTGCTTGCTTAGTAGTGTTGCAAAGTCAGGGTCCTTCCAGAACAGGTTGATTTATACAGACATCATGTGACACTTTGATTGCACACAGGTGGATCTTAATCAGCTAATTATGTGACTTATGGAGTGAATTGTTTGGACCAGCTCTTATTTAGGGGTTTCATACGAAAAGGGATGAATACCTATGCACACTCCAGATTTCTTTTTTTTTCATCTTAATTATTGTTTATGTCACAATAAAAAAAAAAATTTGCACCTTCAAAGTGGTAGGCATGTTGTGTAAATCAAATGGTGCTAACCCTCCAAAAAAAATCACTTTTAATTCCAGCTGGTAATGCGACAAAACAGGACAAACACCAAGGGGGATGAATACTTTTGCAAGACACTGCACATGGGTTCACAGCTATGAGGTTTTGTGCTGGATTTCTCCCTAATTTAGTCTTGGCCAATTCCTACCCACCAGTCAGGTCCCTCAAATTATACAACAGCTTCCTCTGAGTCAACCAACTGCAGTGCTGCTCATGCTGCATTCAAAGAGTGTCATGATGCACTTGGAGCAAAGCACTATCCACCCCCTTTTGCATGAGCTCAAAGGTACCCACAATTAACTAGTGTCACTGTGATTGACAGAGTAGAGAGAGTATGCCATCCCCTAGAAAGCACGGCACATTTTGTTCTTTTGGACTTGAAATATTTGCTACATCGTCATTAGGAATGAAACAATAGGGCAAAAGCTTATCTGTTGCACCACTCAGAATCAGTCATGAGGTGACGGCTTTGCAACTGGTTCTAAAGGAAATCACCCTGGCAGTCTGAAACATAATGAAGTGGAATGATAATCATGTAAATTTTGTTCTCAGTTTAATTTTTTTCCAAAAATAAAGTTAAATAAGACTTAAAAGTTATATGAGATGAAATTACAACTTAACTGGATTTACTCTAGCCAAGGATTGCAGTGAAGAGCTGGACTATGTACCTTTGTTTGGGACCCAAGTTCCAGATCAAGAGAATGACATAAACTGCAGACCTGGAAATAAAGGCAAGAAATATTTGATCTGTACACCTTAATGAACACATAACAAAAAGTGAGTTACACTGCTTTATTACATTCACTGTGTTCCTAATCTGGATTTACAGTAGTTTTGCACATTTGATGCACTTGAGGGCGTCCTGACATTATGAATCACTCTCATGTCTAAGCCAGATGTTTGTAGTTGTACTGGGTCTCAGATAGGCTTATTATTGCAATCTACAACAAAAATTAACTTGGGGGGAGCCCTGACAAACCTAAATAGAGGTAATGGGTACAGAGAAAAAAAACACTGAAATTATATGGAATGTTTTATGTAATTCATCATGAGAGTGGTGCTAAACATAATACTAATAACATTTGTCATTCTATCCATCATAATTGCTCAGAAAGAGGTTATTTTGGCACATGCAGTTATTATAATAAGTTCATTATTAATATTTTTAAACATCATGGCATTGTTTGTTGGGATTTAACTTTCAAACATGGAGTCAGCCATATTTTTAAAGTTTTGATTGATTGTAAAATGGCAAAGATCAACTTCAATTTTAAACTGCTTTGTGACTGTACCGTTTTACTAGTTCCTGAGTCAGAGGTTGGAGTGCATGGCAAATCCTCAAACTCTGTTAAAGTGGGTCCTGAAGTGAAAGAAGTCAAGCAGACAGAAAGCAGGCAGCGTATGATGTGCAAGGGCAAGCATAGACAAGATTTCATCAAGAAAAACATTGAGGTAGGTATGTTAACATAGCATTCGCTCCAGAGCGAAATGTATGACCAAACAAGAGATTCATGTCTAAATATTTTTAAAAAAGCTAACACAGTGTAACTAAACTCTCAGCTGTGTAAATCCATTTGCCTCAATTGTATAAACAACCATTTTCTGTTCATTATTAAAAAGCAGCTGTTCCATTGACTTTTGCAATATAGCAATACAAATAAAATATCACAGTTTATCATAACATTTTGTATATGGGAATTAACAGAGAAGCCCTTCACATGCTCAGGGATCATCCTGATGGTAGTTGTGTGCACTTGTGTAGATGCAGAGAACAGCTGAAGACATGACATGGTTATTTTGAAACACCAGTTCCTTGAACTAATCTTGTTAATCAGAAGTACCTGCATATTAACTCCATCCATTATCCGTAACCGCTTATCCTGTACAGGGTTGCAGGCAAGCTGGAGCCTATCCCAGCTGACTATGGGCAAGAGGCGGGGTACACCCTGGACAAGTCTCCAGGTCATCACAGGGCTGACACATAGACAAAAAAACATTCACACTCATGGTCAATTTAGAACTACCAGTTAGCCTAACCTGCATGTCTTTGGGGGAAACTGGAGCACCCGGAGCAAACCAACACAGACACGGGGAGAACATGCAAACTCCACACAGAAAGGCCCCCATCGGCTACTGAGTTCGAACCCAGAACCTTCTTGCTGTGAGGCAACAGTGCTAACCACTACACCACTATGCCACCCCACATATTAACTCTAGTAAATAAATTATATTTATCATATATTTAAAATCAGTTTTACTGAAATTGAGGCAAATTTTCATGTTGAAAAAATATTCTAAGTATTATTCCAAATGGGCTGTTTTGACCTGGACAGGACATAAGCCTTTATGGTTAATTTCTATTCCAAAGATGGTGCCGAACCATAATTATTAAAAGTATGAGAAAAGGGAACTGTTTAAAATTCTGAGTCACATGTTAAATATTTGAGTATAATTATTGCACTTTCGTTTGTCTCAGCATGTGTTCTAAGCTGCTCTCAGCATGTCTTTTTAGCTTTGTCCATTCTGAAGGTAATGTTTTTATGTAAATGCAGCTCGTCAGTAGTGCAGGAAGCTTGGGGCCAATGACACTGGAAGAGAAAGAACGATTAGAGGAACTCCTCAAGGACATAGATGAAGAGGAGACTTGTGTTGCTCTAAGTGCCAAACCAGAGGTATATACACACACACACACACTAGCCAGGGATATTTTATCCAGTCTGTCTCAGACAAGACATCATCTGTAGGGTGAACATCAGTTATCTAAGTTGTAGCTAGATGTTTTCACATATTCTGCACTATATACAGATGGCTAAGCTGCACTTTTTCACAGTTTCCTTTTCATACTGCATAGTCCATCATTCCTCAAGAGGATCTGGCAGCTGCATTTATGGTGTGCTTTTTCTCTTTGCAATGGGTTTGTCACCAGTTATGCATGGCACCTAAACAGAGGAGAGCAGATGCTCAGAGGCCTCCTAAAGGGTCAGACTGAAAGACTTCCTGTTTTTGTGAAACCCTGCTATTGTGCAAAGTGTAGACAAATTTTATGTCTTTTGACTCATCCCAGTGATAGGACACATGAGTGACCAGATGCAGAAAAGCTTTGGCAGGTTCTCCTGTTACATCATGATCAAATGCAGAGGCCTTCTGTTCTTTTATTCTCCATTTATTATCCTGTCTCTGTGGAATTGGTTCCCCAAATTGTTAAAAGGCAACTTCTACCTGATACACAGCAACCCTTAGGCCTGAATTGTTCCTCTTTTTTCATACAGCTAATGAGAACCATATTACAAATACCCAACTCTGACATCACAGGCCATTATGATGCTATATGGCCAAAAGTTTGTGGACACCTGACCATCACATCTATGTGATGCTTGATCATTCCATTTTTAGATTTAGTCCCCTCTTGCTGTCATAATAACCTCCACTCTTCTGAGAAGGTTTTCCATTAGATTTTGGAATGTAGCTGTGGGGATTTGTGCATTTAGCCACAAGAGCTATAGTGAGGTCAGGCACTGATGTTGGGTGAGGAGGCCTGGGTTGCAGTCAGCATTCCAATTTATGCCAAAGGTGTTCAGTGGGGTTGAGGTCAAGGGTCTGTGCAGGCTACTCGAGTTCTTACACTTCAACCTTGGTAACTATGTCTTCACAGACTTCCTGTGACACTTCACAGAGTTCAGGAAATGGCTGTCACTACTACAGTGCACTCTTTATCATTAATCCATCACAGGTGTAACTCCTTGCCACTTACCTGCCTCGGCATCACTCTTCATTCACACCCCAGTGATCAATCCTGCCCGTGCCTCCACACTTCCCTTTCTGCACAAAGGCATTGTCATACTGGAATATTTGAGCTAGGTCTATTAGTTTCAGTGAATGGAAAGTGTAATTCTACAGCTTACAAAGACATCCTATAAAATTATATGCTTCCAACTTTGTGGCAGCAGATTGGAAAAGGCCCACATATGGGTATGATGGTCAGGCCACAAACTTTTGGCCAAATATTGTAGCTCCCCTAAATTGTCTCATTCCTGACCAGGCAGTGGCTATTACAACACTTTCATTTAAAACATCAACAGGACACCTTTAAACCATGTATTATAGGCAACTGAGTCATGCCTGATTTCTTTTCAACATTGCCCCAAGCTGATTCAACTGTGACCTAGTTTAAGCACAAATCTTGAATCGGAGACAATAATCATTACTCACCACACTAAGCACTATCACTCTAGAATATGACACAGAAGTTAGCTAGGCTGTTTACTAAAGTTAAATTGTTAACTGATTGAGGGGAATTCTTTGCTGAAAACAGAAAAAAAAATCAAAGGTTTTTTTTTTTTTGTATTGCTAAAGACTGAGCATGTCTAATAAATGTACAATAAATATTACGTTTAAAATCTCATTGCCTGGCAGTGGTAAGCACATAATAGTCTTCAGTGTAATGGTGAGAAGCTGGAGTCAGATAGTGTATCATACATGCGATAACATATTGGTTGTCAATCATTTTGCTCAAGTACATAAAGCATTATTGATACTTTGTGTCTTAAGGTTAGACACTAAGAAAATGGTTCCTCTTAGATTTTTATTGCATGGCAACAATGGCAAACCGTTACTATTAGAGCTGGGACTTCAGCTCAGCCAAAACTTATCCAGACACCAAAAAAGCAACAAAACAAAGGATTTTGCAAGGGATTAGTGGCAGGCTGCCAGGTAGCTCTGTTGTGTGTCATTGTTGATGTTGATTTTAAAAGTAACTCAGTAAATTGCATAGGGAAATTTAAGAGGATGAGTGAAAAATACTGTGGTGAGCATGCTTGGAAGAAGAGTCTGGAGACAGAAGTTACTAGGCTACATCCATACAACAACGGCAACGAGATTTTTTTTTTTTAAATATCGCGTCCACATGGGCAACGGATCAGTAAAATTTCAGGTACATATGGCAACGCAACGCTTGCTGAAAACGATGCAATACACATGCCACACCACTACGTGCGCTGTAAGATGGTCCCATCGGAGACACCAGAACAATAGAAGAAGTAGACGCATGCGCATAAACCCCTTCTTCTGTAGCATTAGCCACATAAAGTTTTGATTATTAATCAGTAGCGTAAAACGAAAGACGTGGAAAGAGGAATGAATGGGGGTAGATGGAAGCCGGTACGCCAACATTCCGATATCCTCCAGAATTCTTTAATGGTCCGGAATAAATTGAATGCTACACATTGATGGATTACTTTGTTCTTATACGCCCTTTTTGAGGAATGTATTGTCAGACTTAAACCAACATCTGAAGAGGTGAGATCGCTCCTTTTTTTTCCCTATGTTTGCTGGCGGGATTGTTTTTGTTTTTGGAAAGCGCACGGGCGGTGCACGGTTTGGTACTGCTTCCGCAGTGTTTGGACTAAAAACTCTGCCCTAAGGGCTACTCTCTCTCTCTCTCTCTCTCTCTCTCTCTCTCTCTCTCTCTCTCACTTTGCACCATTACACAATAAATATTCACAGTGAAAATATTTTGTAAGCGCGTTTCATGAACCAAGTTATAGGATTTGTTGACAACTCGCATCGAGTTCGTTACACTTCTACCCGGCATGAAGCACTGACAGTCATGTGGTTGTGACGTCATCGTAAACAAATCCGTTCTACTCATCCAGACAACTTCGCAACGGCGCCGTTGCCAGATTTTTTCACTCTGGAACCCGTTCTCAAAAGATTTCGTTTTGGGGCATCCAAAACGCCGGTGCCGTGTGGACGCCAGGCCTAAACGATAAACAATTTTATCAGATTCACCTGAATCCGTTGCCGTGTGGACAGGGCCTTAGTTTCTTGGTCATTAGCCTGTGTTACTTGCTTTCGATAGCACTGGCTTGACTGCTTTATTAACATTTGTTAACACTACTGATGAACGCTACACCGGCTGGAACGTGACTTCACTGCTGCGCTAACGGCACCGGCTCATGGTTAAGCTCGCGTCGGCCTTTGAGAAGGACTAGGGCGATAAATTTTTGGTCTGTCCCACTATAAATCAAAATCTGATTGGCTAATTCATCTGTCACTTCCTACATAAACATACACTGCCATGGCCTTCTGTCCCAGCAGTGAAGTCCTAACCAATGAGTGAGCCAGCTCTAAACTCTTCTCAGCCTAGAGACAACAAACAAAAAAATTTCATTGGATAACTCTATTTTAATGTTTTCAGGACAGTAACCCTTTCATTTCTGAAGCAAATTTGATAGAAAATGAGGTCAAATTAAAATAAGAAGAGAATAATTATAATGAAATTATGAAAGAAATTAAAGATAACATTTGAAATGCTGATATATGATTGGGCCTTCTCTGAAGGCCTAGAAGGCCCTGACGGTTCCCCTCTGCATGGCAATCTACTCAGTTATTACTTTTTGGGGTAAATGAGGACATCTTTGTTTTAAGTGAGTGATTTCATCTCTCTCTCTCTCTCTCTCTCTCTCACACACACACACACACACACACACACACACACACACACACACACACACACTCTCACTCTCTCTCTCTCTCTCTCTCTCTCTCTCTCACTCACACACACACACACACACACACACACACACACACACACACAGAGTGGTGTCATGGTTAGCACTGTTGCCTCACAGCAAGAAGGTTCTGGGTTTGAGCCCAATGGCTGATGGGGACTTTTCTGTGTGGAAGTTTGCATGTTCTCCCTGTGTCTGCGTGGGCTTCCTCCGGATGCTCCAGTTTCCCCCAAAGACATGCAGGTTAGGCGAATTGGTGACTCTAAATTGACTGTGAGTGTGAATGGTTGTATGTATCGGCCCTGCAATGACCTGGCGACTTGTCCGGGGTGTACCCCGCCTCTCGCCCATAGTTGGCTGGGATGGGCTCCAGCTTGCCTGTGACCCTGTACAGCATAAGCAGCTACAGATAATGGAGATATATAGAACAGAAATAGCTAAAAGAATATATATCTCATCTCATTATCTGTAGCCGCTTTATCCTGTTCTACAGGGTCGCAGGCAAGCTGAAGCCTATCCCAGCTGACTACGGGCGAAAGGCGGGGTACACCCTGGACAAGTCGCCAGGTCATCACAGGGCTGACACATAGACACAGACAACCATTCACACTCACATTCACACCTACGGTCAATTTAGAGTCACCAGTTAACCTAACCTGCATGTCTTTGGACTGTGGGGGAAACCGGAGCACCCGGAGGAAACCCACGCAGACATGGGGAGAACATGCAAACTCCTCACAGAAAGGCCCTCGCTGGCTACAGGGCTCAAACCCGGACCTTCTTGCTGTGAGGCAACAGCGCTAACCACTACACCACCGTGCCGCCCAAAGAATAAGAAAATATATATATATGACATATTGAAAAATTTAGGCGGCATGGTGGTGTAGTGGTTAGCACTGTCGCCTCACAGCAAGAAGGTCCTGGGTTCGAGCCCCGGGGCCGGCGAGGGCCTTTCTGTGTGGAGTTTGCATGTTCTCCCCGTGTCCGCGTGGGTTTCCTCCGGGTGCTCCGGTTTCCCCCACAGTCCAAAGACATGCAGGTTAGGTTAACTGGTGACTCTAAATTGACCGTAGGTGTGAATGGTTGTCTGTGTCTATGTGTTAGCCCTGTGATGACCTGGCGACTTGTCCAGGGTGTACCCCGCCTTTCGCCCGTAGTCAGCTGGGATAGGCTCCAGCTTGCCTGCGACCCTGTAGAAGGATAAAGCGGCTAGAGATAATGAGATGAGATGAGATGAGATTGAAAAATTTAATCAATATTTGTCGATTGCTGGAAGAAGAATCATTATCGCAAGTAAGTAAAAAAAAAAAGTGTGCAGCTATGCGGTTTTCAGTATTCTCACATTCTTCCCTTGACTAAAGTTCATGAGTTGCGCATCATGAAGGCAGTTACGTATTTCAGGCGGAGCAAACCCAAAAGTTGGGCATTTCTTATATAAACAACATTTACGTGCTTTTCAGCTACGCTCTTCTGAAGGTTGTTGTCAATGATGTGCCACTGCATGGTGAAACTCAATATTGCCTTTTTAAGTTGGTAGTAAGCCTGCTTTTAACATTATTATGCATATCCAAATGAAGTTCAAAAATTTGTAAAGTTCTCATTGTTTTAAAACTACAATTTTTTGTAACCCTATATTACATTATTACACGGGGGGAGTACATCACACGGTGTTGTGAACAAGCCTGATAGTTAAATTAGAATAAAACAGAAATATCATTCAAGAAGAGTATAATTAGGACCAACTTTCTGGTATACCTGAACAATGCTAAACCAAAATGCCTGTTTATGCTCCTGAGAGAGTGGGAAGGTTGGACAAGAGCTCACCAAGTGCAAAGAAGCCACGAGTATTCTGAGCTCATCTGGATATTCTGGGGCTCACTGATGCACAATGCTTCCAGTGATTTCATCTTGACCATGAAACCATCATTCACCTGTACAGACTTCTGGACAAACAGCTTTCCAGCTACAGTAATCACCCACATTTGCTGCTAATTTGGAAAATAAATTCAAAGGGAGAGCTTGGCTATATTACAAATTGCCTCAAAGGAAAGCATTAGTTTCTATGTATGACATAAACCCAAAAATAAAGTAAATATACCAAACGACACATGTGCTGGGTCTATATGAATGTGGGTGATTACTGTGGCTGAAAAGCTGTTCATCCAGGAGTCTGCACAGGTAGATGATGGCTTCACAGTTGAGAAGAAATCGCTGGATGCACTGTACATCAGTGAACCCCAGAATATCCAGATGAGGTCTGAATACTCATGGCCATTTTCTTCTCTCTCAGGAGTACAAACAAATAGAGAGCAGGCATTTTGGTTTAGGATTGTTAAATCATACCAGATGGTTGGTCCTATTCGTACTCTTCTTGATTGATATTTCTGTTTAATTCTAATTGAACAAATTATTTACCAGGCTTGTTCACAACACCATGTGCTGTAAAATGTTTATTTTTTTTCTGTTTAACAATGTAATATAGGGTAACAAGAAATGTTATTGTAGTTTAAAACAAATGACGCACACATTTAGGAATTTCTGAACTTTATTTGTACATGCATAATAATGTTAAACGTAGGGCTACTGCTGCTGACTTAAAAGGCAGTATGGTGTTTCACCATGTAGTGGCGCTTGATTTACTACACCCTTCAGAAGAGCATAGCTAAAAGTGCGTAAGTCAAGGATCAGATACGTGTAAATCATGTTGACATAAGAAATGCCCTGATTTTGGATTTAAAAGCACCTATTGAGCTGGCATTCTTGATATTCTCTGGACAAATATTAAAGTTTAGGGGTAATACACTGTATGGCCAAAGGTTTGTGGACAACTGACCATCACATGGATATGTGATTCTTTCCCACAATGTTGCAACAAAGTTGGAAGCACACAATTGTATAGGACGTCTTTGTATGCTGTAACATTACAGTTTCCCGTCACTGGAACTAAGAGGCCCAAACAGTGTGATCCAGTATGACAATGCCTCTGTGAAGAAAGCGAAGTCCATGAAACGTTTTACCAAGGTTGTAGTGGAAGAATTCAAGTGTCTTGCACAGAGCCCTGACCTCAACTTCACTGAACACCTTTAGGATGAACTGGAACACCCAACTGTATCCCAGGACTCCTCGCCCAACATCAGTGACTGACATCACTAAAGCTCTTGTGGCTGAATGAGCACAAATCCCTACAGCTGTGCTCCAAAATCTAGTGGAAAACTTTCCCAGACTTTTTATATATATACAGTGGGGCAAAAAAGTATTTAGTCAGCCACCAATTGTGTAAGTTCTCCCACTTAAAAAGATGAGAGAGGCCTGTAATTTTCATCATAGGTACACTTCAACTATGAGAGACAGAATGGGGGGAAAGAATCCAGGAAATCACATTGTAGGATTTTTAATGAATTAATTGGTAAATTCCTTGGTAAAATAAGTATTTGGTCACCTACAAACAAGCAAGATTTCTGGCTCTCACAGACCTGTAACAACTTCTTTAAGAGGCTCCTCTGTCCTCCACTCATTACCTGTATTAATGGCACCTGTTTGAACTCGTTATCAGTATAAAAGACACCTGTCCTCAACCTCAAACAGTCACACTCCAAACTCCACTATGGCTAAGACCAAAGAGCTGTCAAAGGACACCAGAAACAAAATTCTAGACCTGCACCAGGCTGGGAAGACTGAATCTGCAATAGGTAAGCAGCTTGGTGTGAAGAAATCAACTGTGGGAGCAATTATTAGAAAATGGAAGACATACAAGACCACTGATAATTTCCCTCGATCTGGGGCTCCACGCAAGAGCTCACCCCGTGGGGTCAAAATGATCACAAGAACGGTGAGCAAAAATCCCAGAACCACACGGGGGGACCTAGCGAATGACCTGCAGAGAGCTGGGACCAAAGTAACAAAGGCTACCATCAGTAACACACTACGCCGCCAGGGACTCAAATCCTGCAGTGCCAGACGTGTCCCCCTGCTTAAGTCAGTACATGTCCAGGCCCGTCTGAAGTTTGCTAGAGAGCATTTGGATGATCCAGAAGAGGATTGGGAGAATGTCATATGGTCAGATGAAACCAAAATAGAACTTTTTGGTAAAAACTCAACTTGTCATGTTTGGAGGAGAAAGAATGCTGAGTTGCATCCAAAGAACACCATACCTACTGTGAAGCATGGGGGTGGAAACATCATGCTTTGGGGCTGTTTTTCTGCAAAGGGACCAGGACGATTGATCCGTGTAAAGGAAAGAATGAATGGGGCCATGTATCGTGAGATTTTGAGTGAAAACCTCCTTCCAACAGCAAGGGCATTGAAGATGAAAAGTGGCTGGGTCTTTCAGCATGACAATGATCCCAAACACACCGCCCGGGCAATGAAGGAGTGGCTTCGTAAGAAGCATTTCAAGGTCCTGGAGTGGCCTAGCCAGTCTCCAGATCTCAACCCCATAGAAAATCTTTGGAGGGAGTTGAAAGTCCATGTTGCCCAGCGACAGCCCCAAAACATCACTGCTCTAGAGGAGATCTGCATGGAGGAATGGGCCAAAATACCAGCAACAGTGTGTGAAAACCTTGTGAAGACTTACAGAAAACGTTTGACCTCTGTCATTGCCAACAAAGGGTATATAACAAAGTATTGAGATGAACTTTTGTTTTTGACCAAATACTTATTTTCCACCATAATTTGCAAATAAATTCGTTAAAAATCAGACAATGTAATTTTCTGGATTTTTTTTCTCATTTTGTCTCTCATAGTTGAGGTATACATATGATGAAAATTACAGGCCTCTCTCATCTTTTTAAGTGGGAGAACTTGCACAATTGGTGACTGACTAAATACTTTTTTGCCCCACTGTATATGAGGGGACTAAATCTGGAATGGGATGTTCAAGAAGCACATATGAGCGTGATGGTGAGGTGTCCACAAACCTTTAGCCATACAGTGCATAAAAAAGAAATCTCCCACCAACTGATTATTGTGACAGGAATAAACCTGCCTCAGCTGTGCTCAGGACTGACTATCCCGTTTCAGGAGTTCAGCAAGATACAGCAGAGTTCAGACTGTTCAAATTGTTCAGAGCTTAAAACATCATAATGTGCTCTGATTTATTTTCTTGATAAAGACACTAGCTGCTGCATTCTGGACTAGTCCAATTTGGAGGTTATGAAAGCATAGTTTCTCAACCTTATAGAATGTTAGCATATTTTTTTTTTATTTTGGCTTTATTTCTCAGATGATAATAAGCAATTTTAGACATGTCACATACATAGCAATACATGGAATCAAAACCAGCATCTTGGGTTACACCTACAGTGTGTCCTTAATTGTATGATAGTCTTCAAACCAAAAATAATTATTTTATATTTAACACATTGTCTGACTCTTTATTGTGCTGTCCTCCTTGTAGACAGACTTTTCCATGTGTGCCGTGTCCACAACACTGGGTGAGGGTTATACACCCCAAGCATCTGAACTTGACCAACTCTTTCACATTGATGCCAAATTGCAGCTTCTTCTTCCTGTTCAGGAATTTCTGTCTGTGCGAGGCCCCTATGGTTACTGCAGCTTTTCTCAGGTCTGTGCCATGTTCCTAAATACACTGATCTGCCACTTTTAGGAATTATGTGTTTTCAGAGGCCCCTTCAACCATCATGATCTGTTCCCTACTTTATCTCTTTTGATTTAAGAGGAATGAAATACAATCATAAATTACGTTATTTTAAAATATCTAATATATTTTGTTTTCATTAATTACCCATATTAATGTAAACAGAAATAAACATACAAACCTCTTCAAATTCTTGGGCATCTACAGTGTGTTTTAGTCCAGTGAATGTGGTTGTCTGATTTTATGTAGGCAATCTATTTATCAAACAAACAGTCTATTCAGAATTAGTTGTGATTTATTAACATTTGTTTGGATTGTAAGCACAGCCTTAAATGAACCTCAAAACGAGCCATGCATCTGTTTGCCTTATAAAATTTTATATGGGGACGATATACACAATGGGAACAAAGCTGTTCTTAATTTCCATTCTTCATTCTTTCCATTCAATATACCATATGTTGTGTTTTCACACTGACATCATGGTTATGATTACAGGACCAGTCAAAAGTTGAACATCCCTACTCTTTGATAGGTTTTTCTGTATTTTGACTATTTTCTACATTGTAGAACAATACTTTTTTTTAAAGATGTTTTTTGGGCTTTTTTCACCTTTTTTGGATAGGACAGTGTAGAGACAGGGAAGTGACCTCAGGTCGGAATTGAACCCGGGTCCCCGGATTTATGGTGCCTTAGCCACCTGAGCCACAACGCCCCAACCTGTAGAACAATACTGAGTACATAAAAACTATGAAACAACATATGTAACATATATGGATTTATCTCATCTCATTATCTCTAGCCACTTTATCCTGTTCTACAGGGTCACAGGCAAGCTGGAGCCTATCCCAGCTGACTACGGGCGAAAGGTGGGGTACACCCTGGACAAGTCGCCAGGTCATCACAGGGCTGACACATAGACACAGACAACCATTCACACTCATGGTCAATTTAGAGTCACCAGTTAACCTAACCTGCATGTCTTTGGACTGTGGGGGAAACCGGAGCACCCGGAGGAAACCCACGTGGACACAGGGAGAACATGCAAACTCCGCACAGAAAGGCCCTCGCCGGCCACGGGGCTCGAACCCGGACCTTCTTGCTGTGAGGCAACAGCACTAACCACTACACCACCATGCCGCCCCTATATGGATTTATGTAGTAAGCAAAAAAATGTACAACCCCAATTCCAAAAAAGTTGGGACAAAGTACAAATTGTAAATAAAAACGGAATGCAATGATGTGGAAGTTTCAAAATTCCATATTTTATTCAGAATAGAACATAGATGACATATCAAATGTTTAAACTGAGAAAATGTATCATTTAAAGAGAAGAATTAGGTGATTTTAAATTTCATGACAACAACACATCTCAAAAAAGTTGGGACAAGGCCATGTTTACCACTGTGAGACATCCCCTTTTCTCTTTACAACAGTCTGTAAACGTCTGGGGACTGAGGAGACAAGTTGCTCAAGTTTAGGGATAGGAATGTTAACCCATTCTTGTCTAATGCAGGATTCTAGTTGCTCAACTGTCTTAGGTCTTTTTTGTCGTATCTTCCGTTTTATGATGCGCCAAATGTTTTCTATGGGTGAATGATCTGGACTGCAGGCTGGCCAGTTCAGTACCCGGACCCTTCTTCTATGCAGCCATGATGCTGTAATTGATGCAGTATGTGGTTTGGCATTCTCATGTTGGAAAATGCAAGGTCTTCCCTGAAAGAGACATCGTCTGGATGGGAGCATATGTTGCTCTAGAACCTGGATATACCTTTCAGCATTGATGGTGTCTTTCCAGATGTGTAAGCTGCCCATGCCACACGCACTAATGCAACCCCATACCATCAGAGATGCAGGCTTCTGAACTGAGTGCTGATAACAACTTGGGTCGTCCTTCTCCTCTTTAGTCCGAATGACACGGCGTCCCTGATTTCCATAAAGAACTTCAGATTTTGATTCGTCTGACCACGGAACAGTTTTCCACTTTGCCACAGTCCATTTTAAATGAGCCTTGGCCCAGAGAAGACGTCTGTGCTTCTGGATCATGTTTAGATATGGCTTCTTCTTTGAACTATAGAGTTTTAGCTGGCAACGGCGGATGGCATGATGAATTGTGTTCACAGACAATCTCATCTCATCTCATCTCATTATCTCTAGCCACTTTATCCTGTTCTACAGGGTCGCAGGCAAGCTGGAGCCTATCTCAGCTGACTATGGGCGAAAGGCGGGGTACACCCTGGACAAGTCGCCAGGTCATCACAGGGCTGACACATAGACAGAGACAACCATTCACACTCACATTCACACCTACGGTCAATTTAGATTCACCAGTTAACCTAACCTGCATGTCTTTGGACTGTGGGGGAAACCGGAGCACCCGGAGGAAACCCACACGGACACGGGGAGAACATGCAAACTCCGCACAGAAAGGCCCTCGCCGGCCACGGGGCTCGAACCCGGACCTTCTTGCTGTGAGGCGACAGCGCTAACCACTACACCACCATGCCGCCCCACAGACAATGCTCTCTGGAAATATTCCTGAGCCCATTTTGTGATTTCCAATCCAGAAGCATGCCTGTATGTGATGCAGTGCCGTCTAAGGGCCTGAAGATCACGGGCACTCAGTATGGTTTTCCGGCCTTGATCCTCACGCACAGAGATTCTTCCAGATTCTCTGAATCTTTTGATGATATTATGCACTGTAAATGATGATATGTTCAAACTCTTTGCAATTTTACACTGTCAGACTCCTTTCTGATATTGCTCCACTATTTGTCGGCGCAGAATTAGGGGGATTGGTGATCCTCTTCCCATCTTTACTTCTGAGAGCCGCTGCCACTCTAAGGTGGGGTTTACATTAGACCGTATCAGCGGATCATCAGATTAACGTTTTTAAAACTATTAGCGTGCACACAGCAACGCCAATACACGATTCGCGTGCACACAGCAAACGCCAGTACACGGATACGCTCGGCTCCGCAGGCATCCTGCGCTCCAAATCACTCTGCCCTGAACAGCCAGTGCCCTCTGGAGGGTGCGCACTCACTCCGGCCCTGAGCAGCTCACAGAGCGCGCGAGTGAAGTGCACGAGCAGTGATTCGGGACTGAGCCGCTGTGTGTGTGATTCCAGTGCATATCGGGCATGCGCGTCACTTACCACTTGCAAGTGGAAGGATGGCAAGCCTAAAGACAATCATAACTACACAATGGGCAGTATTTGCATCAGTATTTGCAGTATTTTCATACTTTTATACTCTTTAATGAAAGGTGATACAAGGCGGAAGTCCGCGCCGTTTTTCAGCAGTCGCGTCACATGACCAATGCCAGCGAATCAGGAAGGTGGATGTCACAGTGACGTTGTCCAATGACGACGCCAGCTAGAGCTCAGCACAGTGTATCCGCGTATCCGCGTATTCTCAATGTTTACACAGCACCGGACCAGACACGATCTGGATTGAATACGTGGACCCTGGCGGATTCCCGTTTCCTGGCGTTTCCAGGCGTTTTAATGTAAACGGACAGTGCATCCGCGAAGAAAACGAGACAGATACGGTCTAATGTAAACTTGGCCCAAGATGCTCTTTTTATACTCAGTCATGTTAATGACCTATTGCCAATTGACCTAATGAGCTGCAATTTGGTCCTCCAGCTGTTCCTTTTTTGTACCTTTAACTTTTCCAGCCTCTTATTGCCCCTGTCCCAACTTTTTTGAGATGTGTTGCTGTCATGAAATTTCAAATGAGCCAGTATTTGGCATGAAATTTCAAAATGTCTCATCTCATCTCATTATCTCTAGCCGCTTTATCCTTCTACAGGGTCGCAGGCAAGCTGGAGCCTATCCCAGCTGACTACGGGTGAAAGGCGGGGTACACCCTGGACAAGTCGCCAGGTCATCACAGGGCTGACACATAGACACAGACAACCATTCACACTCACATTCACACCTACGGTCAATTTAGATTCACCAGTTAACCTAACCTGCATGTCTTTGGACTGTGGGGGAAACCGGAGCACCCGGAGGAAACCCACGCGGACACGGGGAGAACATGCAAACTCCACACAGAAAGGCCCTCGCCGGACCTGGGGTTCGAACCCAGGACCTTCTTGCTGTGAGGCGACAGCGCTAACCACTACACCACCGTGCCGCCCTCAAAATGTCTCACTTTTGACATTTGATATGTTGTCTATGTTCTATTGTGAATATGATATCAGTTTTTGAGATTTGTAAATTATTGCATTCCGTTTTTATTTACAATTTGTACTTTGTCCCAGTTGTTTTGGAATCGGGGTTGTATTTAAAAAGCAAAATTTTTCATATTTTGCAGTGGCGCTTGAAAAAGTTTGTGAACCCTTTAGAATTTTCTATATTTCTGCATAAGTATGACCTAAAACATCATCAGATTTTCACACAAGTCCTAAAAGTAGATAAAGAGAACTCAGTTAAACAAATGAGACAAAAATATTATACTTGGTCATTTATTTATTGAGGAAAATGATCCAATATTACATATCTATGAGTGGCAAAAGTATGTGAACCTCAAGGATTAGCAGTTAATTTGAAGGTGAAATTAGAGTCAGGTGTTTTCAATAAATGGGATGATAATCAGGTGTGAGTGGGCACCCTGTTTTATTTAAAGAACAGAGATCTATCAAAGTCTGATCTTCACAACACGTTTGTGGAAGTGTATCATGGCACGAACAAAGGAGATTTCTGAGGACCTCAGAAAAAGTATTGTTGATGCTCATCAGGCTGGAAAAGATTACAAAACCGTCTCTAAAGAGTTTGGACTCCACCAATCCACAGTCAGACAGATTGTGTACAAATGGAGGAAATTCAAGACCATTGTTACCTAGCCTGGCTAACGCGACTTCAAAGCTCTCCGAGCATTTGGTCTGGCCAAGCTATTAAGCCAAACCGTTTCCCAGAGCCCGTGGTTGACCCGCTTCCCTGAAATGCCTCAGTTTGCTACTGGTCGAAGCCAGAAAAGGCTGTGACGAAGCTTAAACCAATCACATCACTCTTTCCTCTGACGTATGCGACGCGACGGGGCTAACTGGTAGATTAAACTCTTACCGAAGCCGGTCGGGAGCAAGGCGAAAACGTCCTTCCTTTCAATAAATACCTCCAGGGCTGCTCTTTGCTCCGTTTTCAATGAGAACTTCCCGTTGAATGCTTTCAATACAGCATGTACCGCTGTGTTAAAGGCTTGCCGCTGCTCCATGTTCGTGATGTGAATGAAGCGCTTCCGGCATAGATTCTGTCAACAATCTATGGCTTCCAGTCGCAGTTCTACTACGTCACTGCCTTGAACACGCCTCTACCCAGGGCCGTTGGAGATGCTCAAAGTTGATTGGTTCCCGATTTTTCGGGAGCTTGGAAATGCTGTAGATAGCCTGCCTGGCCAGACTAAGCTCGGAACAGGCCCTCGTGTTGCGTCACGCTTAGGATGGGCGGGCCCAGGCTAATTGTTACCCTCCCCAGGAGTGGTCGACCAACAAAGATCACTCCAAGAGCAAGGCATATAATAGTTGACGAGGTCACAAAGGACCCCAGGGTAACTTCTAAGCAACTGAAGCCCTCTCTCACATTGGTGAATGTTAATGTTCATGAGTCCACCATCAGGAGAACACTGAACAACAATGGTGTGCATGGCAGGGTTGCAAGGAGAAAGCCACTGCTCTCCAAAAAGAACATTGCTGCTCATTTGCAGTTTGCTAAAGATCACAGGGACAAGCCAGAAGGCTATTGGAAAAATGTTTTGTGGACAGATGAGACCAAAAGAGATTTTTTTTTTTGTTTAAATGAGAAGTGTTATGTTTGGAGAAAGGAAAACACTGCATTCCAGCATAAGAACCTTATTCCATCTGTGAAACATGGTGGTGGTAGTATCATGGTTTGGGCCCGTTTTGCTGCATCTGGGCCAGGACGGCTTGCCATCATTGATGGAACAATGAATTCTGAATTATACCAGCGAATTCTAAAGGAAAATGTCAGGACATCTGTCCATGAACTGAATCTCAAGAGAAGGTGGGTCATGCAGCAAGACAACGATCCTAAGCACACAAGTCGTTCTACCAAAGAATGGTTAAAGAAGAATAAAATTAATGTTTTGGAATGGCCAAGTCAAAATCCTGACCTTAATCCAATTGAAATGTTGTGGAAGGACCTGAAGCGAGCAGTTCATGTGAGGGAAACCCACCAACATCCCAGAGTTGAAGCTGTTCTGTACAGAGGAATGGGCTAAAATTCCTCCAAGCTGGTGTGCAGGACTGATCAACAATTACCGGAAATGTTTAGTTGCAGTTATTGCTGCACAAGGGGGTCACACCAAATACTGAAAGCAAAGGTTTACATACTTTTGCCACTCACAGATATGTAAAATTGGATCATTTTCCTCAATAAATAAATGACCGAGTACAGTATAATATTTTTGTCTCATTTGTTTAACTGGGTTCTCTTTATCTACTTTTAGGACTTGTGTGAAAATCTGATGATGTTTTCGGTCATATTTATGCAGAAATATAGAAAATTCTAAAGGGTTCACAAACTTTCAAGCACCACTGTAGATTCTTCAAAGTAGCCAGCGTTTACCTTGATTATGCTTTGCACACTATTGTCATTCTCTTAACCAGCTTCATGAGGTAGTCACCTGGAATGCTTTTCAGTTAACAGGAGTGCCTCATCAAAAGTTAATTAGTGACCTTTCTTGCCTTCTTAATGTGTCTGAGATCAAACAGTAAATAGCCCTATTCCACAACTGTAGTAATCCATATTATGTCAAGAAACGCTCAACTAAGTAAAGAGAAACAACATCCCTCATTACTTTAAGACATGAAGTGGTACTGTACATATGCGGGTGGTGTGGTGGTTAGCACTGCCGCCTCAAAGCAAGAAGATTCTGGGTTTGAGCCCAGTGGCCGATGGGGGCCTTTCTGTGCAGAGTTTGCATGTTCTCCCCGTGTCTGCATGGGTTTCCTCTGGGTGCTCTGGTTTCTCCCACAGTCCAAAGACATATGGTTAGGTTAACTGGCTACTCTAAATTGCTCGTGTGTGTGTGTCTGAGAGAGAGAAAGAGAGAATGATTGAGAGGAGAAAACCTCTATAATAATCCAGTAGAAGGCAACAGGAAACCACTACTGTAATGTTCCCTAGACACTTTGATGGCTGAAGCTGTCACACTGGCCATGTCACTGTAGTGATATGCCAAAATGGATGGATGGGCTGTACATATACACAACACTACAGAGTTGTGTATCCTTTTTCTCTGCTTTTCATTATTGGCTCTTTGGTAAACACTGTAAAAAAATTGTCCTTTTTATTTTTTTTCCTCCACTTCTTATTAACTTTTAGTATAATCTGCATTACAAAATCCTGTAACTGCACTTGTAAATTATACATTAGGTGTATGAAGTTTCATGAAGAACAATGAGACAAGAGTATCAAACAAAAATATGACAGAACAAAAACAAACAAACAAACAAATAAAATACTAACATAGTATGACTAAGTTATTTCGCAGATCAAGCAGATTAAATGAACAGTGTAGTCCAAATTCTAAGGTTTTTACATTGTGCCCTCACCCCCATACACCAAGAATAGAAATAAGAGAATGACAATTAAAAAAAAAAAACCTAATTAACTTGGAATTGAAGGGGAATCCAGTTGCTTAACATAACAGAAAAAAAGGGGCCCACATTGCCCAGAATTTATTCACAGACCCCTTCAATGTATGTTTGATTTTTTTTTTCAGCTAATGCAATGTAAAATGTCTTTAATCCAAATAACATGGCATGGAGGTGCAGGAGATTTCCATCTGAACAAAATTTGTCGTCTTGCCAACAAAGTAACAAAGGTGATCACATCCTTTTTAATTTTGGTCAGATGTAGTGCAGTCAGAGGAACCCTGAGTAATGCTGTTATGGGCCCCAGTTCAATCTGTGTGCCGCTTATTTCTGAAAGTGTATTAAAAATATCTTCCCAGAAGCCAACCAGAGATGGACAACCCCAAAACATGTGCACATGATTTGCAGGTGACTGGTTACATCTTACACAGTTAGAACTCACGTCACTATAGATCCGGGATAGCCTTGCTTTGGTCCAGTGGGCCCTATGGATAAGTTTGCATTGCATAAGCCCATGCTGAGCATAGATGAAAGATGTATGTACTCTCCTGAGTGCCTCTATCCATAGGTCATCCTGTATTCCTCACCTAGTTCCTCCTCCCATGCCAATTTAATATTACTCAGTGATGTGGTTTGTAGAGAACAAATTTTTTCTCTAAATTATTGTCAGGATGCCTTTCAGAATAGGAAATGGGGTGAGAAAAATGCCAAACTGTGTTTCAGCAAGAAGGGTGGGAAATCTGGGCTCTATGCTGTGAACATAACTCCAGATCTGTAAATATCTGAAAAAATGATGTCTGGGGGCATCAAATTTAGCTGATAGTTGTTCATATGTAGCGGATATATTGTTGATTTAAAGATCTCTGAAGTTCTTAATTCCAAGGCTAGACCATGTTGAAAAAACGCTATTAGCCATAGATGCAGGGAAGGCTGGGTTTGAGGCTATTGGAGCAGAGAGACGGGTTGTCCAGAATGCTGTCTTAATTGATTCCAGATCTTTGTTGTTTTAACACGTAGATTTTTGGTGAAGGAAGAGTAGGGGCCTGTAATGGAGGAGTGAACAAGACAAGGCAGGGACACTGGTCTGAGTGAGGCTGTCTCCATCTCCAGCCACGTCGGGGACGGAGACATCACCCCACTCTGCAACCAATACTGACCAATCCTAAGATTGGCAACCCAGTAATAGAACCTAAAGTCTGGTAATGCCAGGCCCCCATCCGATCTAGGCCTCTGCAGAAGCTGTTTCCCTATCCTTGGAGTTTTTCTATCCCATATAAAAGGCATAATTAGACCATCAGTCTTTTTAAAAAATGAGCTGGGAGGAAAAATCGGTAAACAATGGAATAAATATAGAAATTTAAGGAGAATGTTCGTTTTAATTGAATTGATTCTTACAACTAAAGAGAGATGTAAAACAGACCAGTGCTCCAAATCCTCCTTAATATGGGTTAAAAAGGAGACAAAGTTAGCCTGAAAAGCTTTCCAAATCTATCTGTGATGTGCACCCCAAGATAAATAAAACTACTATGAGTAACTTTAAATGGCAAGTTATTGAAGGTTTCCCCTTAGATAACTTACCATTTAAAATTGCTCATAGTAGTTTTATTTATCTTGGGGTGCACTTTTTGCAGCTGCATTAAGTGCCATCAGTTCACTTAGATTCAGTTTGTACCCTGATAATTGGCCGAAGGATGTGAGAGTGGAAATGGCAGCAGAGACGGAGACAGAGAGATCAGATATATACATCAGTAAATCATCAGCATACAGTGGTGCTTGAAAGTTTGTGAACCCTTTAGAATTTTCTATATTTCTGCATAAATATGACCGAAAACATCATCAGATTTTCACACAAGTCCTAAAAGTAGATAAAGAGAACCCAGTTAAACAAATGAGACAAAAATATTATACTTGGTCATTTATTTATTGAGGAAAATGATCCAATATTACATATCTGTGAGTGGCAAAAGTATGTGAACCTTTGCTTTCAGTATCTGGTGTGACCCCCTTGTGCAGCAATAACTGCAACTAAACGTTTCCGGTAACTGTTGATCAGTCCTGCACACCGGCTTGGAGGAATTTTAGCCCATTCCTCCGTACAGAACAGCTTCAACTCTGGGATGTTGGTGGGTTTCCTCACATGAACTGCTCGCTTCAGGTCCTTCCACAACATTTCAGTTGGATTAAGGTCAGGACTTTGACTTGGCCATTCCAAAACATTAACTTTATTCTTATTTAACCATTCTTTGGTAGAACGACTTGTGTGCTTAGGATCGTTGTCTTGCTGCATGACCCACCTTCTCTTGAGATTCAGTTCATGGACAGATGTCCTGACATTTTCCTTTAGAATTTGCAGGTATAATTCCGAATTCATTGTTCCATCAATGATGGCAAGCCGTCCTGGACCAGATGCAGCAAAAGAGGCCCAAACCATGATACTACCACCACCATGTTTCACAGATAAGGTTCTTATGCTGGAATGCAGTGTTTTCCTTTCTCCAAACATAACGCTTCTCAATTAAACCAAAAAGTTCTATTTTGGTCTCATCCGTCCACAAAACGTTTTTCCAATAGCCTTCTGGCTTGTCCATGTGATCTTTAGCAAACTGCAGATGAGCAGCAATGTTCTTTTTGGAGAGCAGTGGCTTTCTCCTTGCAACCCTGCCATGCACACCATTGTTATTCAGTGTTCTTCTGATGGCGGACATTAACATTAGCCAACGTGAGAGAGGCCTTCAGTTGCTTAGAAGTTACCCTGGGGTCCTTTGTGACCTTGCTGACTATTACACACCTTGCTCTTGGAGTGATCTTTGTTGGTCAACCACTCCTGGTAACAATGGTCTTGAATTTCCTCCATTTGTACACAATCTGTCTGACTGTGGATTGGTGGAGTCCAAACTCTTTAGAGATGGTTTTGTAACCTTTTCTAGCCTGATGAGCATCAGCAATGCTTTTTCTGAGGTCCTCAGAAATCTCCTTTGTTCATGCCATGATGCACTTCCACAAACGTGTTGTGAAGATCAGACT
Organism: Neoarius graeffei; assembly: GCF_027579695.1. NCBI lineage: Eukaryota > Metazoa > Chordata > Actinopteri > Siluriformes > Ariidae > Neoarius > Neoarius graeffei. Next base: position 43,473,790 of record NC_083579.1, on the reverse strand, counting down.
TTGATAGATCCCTGTTCTTTAAATAAAATAGGGTGCCCACTCACACTTGATCATCATCCCATTGATTGAAAACACCTGACTCTAATTTCACCTTCAAATTAACTGCTAATCCTAGAGGTTCACATACTTTTGCCACTGACAGATATGTAATATTGGATCATTTTCCTCAATAAATAAATGACCAAGTACAGTATAATATTTTTGTCTCATTTGTTTAAAGGTCCCATGGCATGAAATTTTCACTTTCTGAGGTTTTTTAATGTTAAAATGAGTTCCTCTGACCTTCTTAAGTCACCCCAGTGGCTAGAAATTTCATAATGTGTAAACCAAACTATGCTCAACATTTGAGAATGGCGCGTCAAAACGGCGCGTTGATAAGCTCTTCCCTTTACTACGTCAGCAAGGGAGATGATCCCCACGCCCCCCCTCTGGATTCCCACCCACTGTATGGATTGCCCGCCCAGTTGTAGTGAGGAGACCATAGAAGATACAACAACATGGCATCACCTAAGCGAGCGAAACATGGAAATTGCGCTGTACATGGATGTGACAACACAGAAAAGAGTCTGTTTTTACTGCCGACGGGAGAGCCCCTGAAGACGCAGTGGCTTAATTTTATTTACTTCAATAATACGCCATCGAGTCTACCTAAGACGATGTATGTTTGTCGGAAGCATTTTCCTGAGGAATGTTTCCACAACTTGGGACAGTACAGGGCAGGTTTTGCACATCAACTGTCACTGAAGCCTGGGTCCGTACCAAGCATCCCTGCCGCATCAGCAACAAACACCGAACAAGTAAGTGTTTAACTGGTCGTTTTGCCGTGTTTTAAAATCGGTGCGTTAGCCTAGCAATGGCTACATTAGCTGTGCAGCTAACTGCTTCCTGCAGTTAGCCAGGTAATCTGCGCTACAAAACTAAAGAGCATGCAGCATGCTCTGTTAAACTGAGTTTAGTCTGGAAATTGACTGTAACTTATGAGCTTATGTTTGACTATTGCTCCGCAATGCATGTCTTCTGTTGGATAAGCGATATGTTGCTGTAGTTGCTGCTTCTATCCTTTTTGGTTATGGAGTGCGTGTTCAAGCCTAGGGTATTATACGTTCGTAAACTACCACTCCGAACACTCTCACTCTCTGTTCTCTGTGTCACGTTGAGTTTACGAAAGGAGTCTGAGGGAGAACGGGGTTTTGTCTTAGCAGCGTGGCTACAGGCGCTGATAGCAGCGAGTATGTGTGTGCGCAGCTTGGTCAAGCCCCTCCCCCTCCCCCGCCCCCACCCTCTAACCTTCCCCGCCTCCTGCTTCTCATTAGCAAAACAACGCACTGGGAAAAGCGCTGAAATGGGGCTTTCTCCCAGGAGGCTATATTTACGTGCCGAGGGTTCATTTCGAGAAAGGCTGCGGATATAACATCCGGAAGCCTCCACGAGCCCGTTTAAAGCATCAACAAACCACCATGCCATGGGACCTTTAACTGGGTTCTCTTTATCTACTTTTAGGACTTGCGTGAAAATCTGATGATGTTTTAGGTCATATTTATGCAGAAATGTAGAAAATTCTAAAGGGTTCACAAACTTTCAAGCACCACTGTACAAGGACAGTTTATGTTCAGAACCATATCTGACTATACCTTTGATAAGGGGGTTGGAACGGAGTGCTATTGCAAGTGGTTCAATGATGAGGGCAACAGGGCTTTACATTAACTTTTTTGCTCACCGGCCACTGTGGCTAGTGGTTTTCCCAAGTCACTAGCCATTCAGCCTTTTCACTAGCCACAATTTTGTTGCCAGGAAATCGCAGTTTTTTCTTCACCATGATACGTTAAAGTTCGGAAGATCTAGATTTAATTATGAATGGCAGCGTATAATGTATCTCTACAGTAGCACTCAAGTATTCAGTGCTGTTAAGGTAGCTCCCTGAAAACATGCAACCAATTCAGGCAAAAATATAAACAGAGTATTCTGTTTATTGAACTCGGATTCAAGCCCCTTACAATATGAAATATCGTATAATATGAAAAATAACATTCAGTACAACTGAACTGATTCTAATATTAAAAGTCCAATTCAAAACATTTATCACTGAAAAACACTTGATGTTTTGATATGCAAGTATTGTGTATTATCAAGTATTATTATGCATCTTATGTATTATCTATTAAGAGTGTGTGTGTGAACATGTGTAGAGAGAGACATTAAATGTCCTCATTACATTCAGGGGAATTAGCTCAAGTGGTAGAGTGCTTGCTTAGCGTGGTAGTGGGATCGATGCCCGTGTTCTCCAAAACAGCAACTACCCCCTTGCTTGCATTTTCTTAATTTCCTGAGGGAACCTACCCAAAGGGATCAATAAAGTTTTATCTAATCTAATCTAATCATCAGATGAGTCTGAATGGTCCATGAAAAATGGTTTTCGTGACCTGAGGCTTCCAGCATGCCATAAGTTGATAGCTGGGGCGAGATCAACTTCTGTACAATCACGTGAACATTTCTAAACAGCAGCTCCATCCTGTCCAGCTCAGCCGACTTCATGACAGCCAGGGACTTGAAAGCAATGCTGTCCTGTAGTGAACCAGCCGTCTTCGCTGGTTTTGATGTTATAGTACCAATGTGTGCATTTGACTTTTCGTGGTCCTTTTATAGTTTCGAGTTTAAAATTACTGGTGCCTGTCTTTGCCAGACTTTCTACAGTCTTCGCAGTACATGGTATTTTCGGTTTTGCGATGAACTAGCCAATCTCACCCGAACTTCCAGTTGTCATTGAACTGTCTTATCTTCCTATTAGCGTCTCTGTTCATCTCCATGGCTGCAGCCAGCTCTGAGGCCCCCACGGTCCAGACCTCAGTCATTTTTAAGAGCTGAAAATACATTTGTATGCTAAATATTCAACTGGATAAAAAAATAAAGAACATTAAAACATCTCCGTAAAAAGTGCATTGTTAATTATGTTAAACGTTGATTCTGTCTTCTGTGTCTGTTTCGTGCGCGTGGCTCTAAGACCAAGAACACAAAAACGAATGAGTGCGCGACTCGGAGGAGGAACGCAGTGCAGGAGACACGGGGTTTCCATGGTAACCATCAGTGCACTTTCATGAAGCTGTTAAATTTACATTTTCGAAGCAGCACAATTGTAGCCTACCTTGTTTGAGATTTTAAAAATAGATCATTCGATAAGCCAAAGCAATAGAGTGGAAAGTTTAAACTTATGTTTGCCTTGGATAACTTTGCCTAAAACATGGTGGTGTATACTGATTTTTTTCCCAGAATGTTTTTTTTTTGTGTGTAGGTGTAACGGATGCCAGATTGTTAATGTATCTTAGTTCCATAGGCTACATGGTTAGGGTATCTTTTGTCCTCATTGCTTGGGCCAGATCAAACCATTAAACAAGCTTAAATTATTCTTACTCTTGCCACATACATGATTTTTTTTTTCAAAACTGATGATATTCAGTTCAAACACCATTAAAAGTAATTTCAGGAATATATCTCGTGTGATGTGTAATTCACCCCTCTCATTTAAATATGTCGAAAAATTTTCGGCGCGTGCTTTGCGCATCACGGACCTCGGTGATTTTAAAATGCTGCCTACAGCCCTGTTCATCTCTGCCCCTTTTTTTCTGAGCAGCAGGGTTTGAAACTCCAGCTATATGCCGCCACATAGTGCGCTTGCCAGTCGTCAGCAACTTTGTTGCTTCGTTCATTAACCGCAGGTTACCGCATCATTGATTTTATCTGAGATGTTAACGAACGTTCTAAACAATTCTAACATGTTGTCACAATGTTTATGCAGGTGCTCATGGGAATTGTAGGTGCATAATATCACATTGCAATGCATTTATTATATCAGATGCCTTCAGAGAAAACTACAATTAAAATATATTGTCATACCACAGAATAAACCACCCGCCAAAATGGCTAGTGGGACTAAAGTCATTACCCGCCAAAGCTGAATTTTACCCGCATTTGGCGGGTGGGCGGGTGCTAATGTAAAGCCCTGGAGGGCAAACAACAAAGGACTTAGAGGTCAGCCTTGGTGTGTTGACCACTGTAAGGGGAAATATTCTGATTGAAAAATTGTCCTTTTTAAAAAGTGTACCATAGTCTTGTATTCCATACAAATCAGAAAATCTGAAACACTTACTAGTGCACTCTTTACATCCCATTGAATACCATTTACAGACAATGAAGTCCCATTTGTTTATTTGTTTTAAATCCTCTTTTCTCATAACGACATTTGGATTCAGTCAAAAGATTAATTTGGGAAGATCAAATCCAGATTTTAAATGAATGGCGTTACATAACATTGCTATAACCTGGGACTTGCATAACAATGGCTTAATCACAAAGGCATTCTGACATTCTTTGGTCTACACAGAATATTTGGAAAACAGTTAGTATTCAGAGGTGAAACTCTATGAGCACTATTTCTGCAAAAAAAAAGCTATAATGATAATGACCGTCATAAAATGAGTGCTGCTAGAATAACCATTTTTTGATGGAAAAGTGGCTGTGTTCTTGAATATAAACTTGTCTGTGTCAGCAGAAGAGGCTAGCAGAGCTCATCGTAGTTATGTCGCTAGTTAGCCTTCTATCCAGATCAACATCTAATGCCAGCTATCATTCACACATTAAAAACTCATTTAAAAAAAATCAAATTAAAAACTACAGAATCTTAACACAACCCCATACCATCAAATCTATAGAATATTAACACAACCCACTATCATAAAATAGGAAGAACTACACCAACAGAATTGCACTTATCTGTTCACATATATCATGTATGTTAGCAATAAATAAGGTGCTAAGCAGTCTGTGTGACTAAGGAAAATTATAGTAGCTCTGCCATAACCAGTATATTCACAAATATTCTTTGAGTTGGTGAAGGAAAGACGACTTCTCTGGAAAGCATGGAGGGTAGGCACAAGAGTGAGCAAAGGAGAGTCTCAAAGCTCTCTGGGAGCTTGGTTGGTAACCAACCTCAGGAGAGCAGAGCGGATTCGCAAACGCAGGAGCAGAAAGCATGCACTAGCTTCTTCCAAGACCCCTTCAAGTATGTCCGAGACCTCTTTGAAGAGAAGAAGTCTGGGAAGCTCCAGACCACCCCACAAGAACTAGAGAATCACATCAGGGAACAGCTTGGCGACAACAACAAGAACATCCCCCTTGGCTCACCAGGGTATGTTCCCTGCCCTCCGGAACCTGCCTTCAAATTCGATACCACACCTCCCAAATGGACAGAAATCAAGCAGGTGGTGTGAAAAGCAAGATCTGCATCAGCACCTGGACCAAACGGCATACCCTAAAAGGTATACAAGAACTGCCCCATGGTGTTGAAGTGACTGTGGAAGCTAATGAGAGCTGTCTGGGAAACTAAGTCTATCCCATTGGCATGGTGTAGAGCTGTAACCACCTTCATTCCCAAAGAGAAAAACTCCCATAACATCACCCAGTTTCGAGACATTGCTCTGCTTAATGTGGAAGGGAAGATTTTCTTCACAGTCGTGGCTAGACGCATGACCAACTACCTTCTGGCCAACAACTACATCAATACCAGCTGCCAAAAGGCAGGGGTCCCAGGATTTCCTGGCTGTGTCGAACACTCCACCATGATCTGGGAACAAATTCAGACAGCCAAATGCAAGAAGCTAGACCTCCACGTAGTCTGGCTGGACCTGGCAAACATGTATGGATTTGTCCTGCATCAGCTCATCATCTACGCACTCAATTTTTTCCACATGCCTACCTGCATCCAAGATATGGTTTCTGCCTACTTCAACAACTTCTATGCTTTCTTCACAACCCAGGAAATAACAACTGATTGCCAGCAACTCGAGAAAGGCATAGCAATGGGTTTTCAATCTCACCCATCCTGTTTACAGCTGCCTTCAAAGTCATCCTCATTGGCGCAAGACAGATGGCCCAAGGAGTTAGAGCTGAAATGGGACAGTGTCTTCCAGCCATGAGAAGCTACATGGATGATGTTACAACACTCCTACAAACAGCTGCTTGTACAATTCAACTGTTGAGACCAGAGGAGCTCCTCAGCTGGGCAAGGATGAAAATCAAACCAGCTAAGTCTCGAAGCCTGTCCATTCGGAAAGGGTCCAGGAATGACAACATTGTCTTCTCTGTCAATGGAGAGAAGATCCCACTGTTGGCAGAGCAGCCAGTGCGAAGCCTTGGGAGGCTGAGCTCTCGGACAAGCACATGGCTCACTCCGTCATGTCACAGCTCTCAGAAGGCCTGGTGAAGATAGACCAAAGCCACTTGCCAGGAAAATTCAAGGCCTCATGCTATCGATTCACCCTTTACAATCACCTGATGTGGCCTCTGAAGTTGAGTGAGAGCTCTGCAACAACAGTACAGAGGATGGACCTGAAAGCAAACAACTACATCCGCAACCTGCTGCAAACAACTACATCCGCAACCTGCTGCAGCCTTTGTGACACACAAAATCCAAGCTTGCAGGACATCCTCACTGACTGCAAAACAGCTCTGACCCAGGGCCGATACAGATGGCACCATGACCAAGTGCTCCGGAAACTGGCAGAGGTATTCAAGGAATGCAGGCTTGACTCCAATAGAGCCAGCCCGTCATCCTCCAAACCATGGATAGGTTTCATTAAACAAGCAGTGGAAGCAGGAAACATCAGCCAGAGGGAGTGGTCTATCTTGAAATCTGAATGCGAGTGGCAGATGAAGGTCGACCTTGACCAGCAGCTCAAGTTCCCTCCCAAAATAGTTATTACTTACCTATGGCCAGATATCATTCTGTGGTCCACCTCTGCTAAGACGGTAATCTTGGCATAACTCACAGCACCGTGGGAAGAAATGATGGAGGCAGCCTTTGAAAGAAAAAAAGGAGAAGTACAGTGAGCTTGCTGCAGCTTGTACAGAAGCAGGGTGGAAGGTATGTGCCTACCCTGTCAAAGTCGGATGCAGAGGCTTTGTTGGAAAATCCACTCAGCAGCTACTGAAGACCCTTGGAGTCACTGGGTCCAAGCAGAAGAAGGCCCTCAGGGAACTGGCTGAAGAGGCAGAAAAAGGGAGCTTCTGGCTCTGGCTCAGAAGAAGAGACCCAAAGTGGGGGAACCAAGGATCTTAGGGCCAGCCACAGGGAGCAGTAGGGAGACGTCCCTATCGCTGCCCCACCACCTAGAGATGTTCTGGGTTCAAAGGGGCGAAACATCTGTGAAGGGTGGCTCCCAGCTGATGACCCTGTGGCTGGCCCACTGGCACAGGCTGAGGTGCAACAGGCAGAAATGCCCTGCAGGTAACACCTGTGCTTCCAACTTTAAACTAACCTTCAAGATGCCAAATGAAAATGCATACGGTAATGCCAGTCAAAGGGCTTGAACTTTTATTTATTTTAGAAGAGGTTTACCAGGTTGATATTCTCCCAACCTCATGGAGTTTCTGTAGCCCATGAGCAAAATTGGCACCTTGTGACAGTGACTGTAACCTCAGTTGGGTAGCCTATGAAAAATATCATAATCAGCCTCTTTCCCATTTTTGTCTTGCCAAGGAATGAAAGGAGGGAGAGCCAAGATGCTAAGTAGTCAAAGAAGTACTCAAAAATCCTTGTAAAAGTTTGCATAAAATTGTTATGGTAACATCAGCACTGTTAAGGGGAGTGCATTGACATCACCTCGGGTGACACTAACTGTAGTACTGATTTAAAAAAAAAAAAATAATAAAATTGCCACTGCCCCAGACAGCAGACAAGTATTTCAGGGCACAATTGCAAGTTGATTGTTCTACCAAGCAGCGATGGTTGGAATTGAACATAACCAAATCCTAAATTGCTTGCAAGCAGGGCATCTTTGACAAATACTTATATTGCTCTAACTGCAGCATCATTTTAATTCTGACACTAGTAGTGCAGCTTGCTAGGCCATAGAAGATCTGCAGGCTGTTCAGAAACTTCTCTTGAGGCTGCAGTGGGGAGCAAAGCTATCAACTGATGTGACTACACCTACAGGGTCTACTAGGAAAAGAAGGCAAGCTCTTTGTGGTGCCATAAAAAAAAAACAGCACTTGCCAGAGGGTTCATTTGCTCAGCTCCATGGTGAGGAGAAAATGTAGAGGAACTAGTAGTGGCCATGGGCAAAATAAGGTATCAATTCAACAGTGCTGTTTTGCATGTAGAGATCAAGATGTATAAAGAAATTTGGCTGAATATCATTCCCTAAGATTCAATGGACATAAAAATCTTGAGACAGAGCAAAAAAAAAAAAAGCATGGGAAATAATTAGTGATGTAGTGACACAAATGAGTAGTCAAACTTCATCATCATCACTGCTGAACCCAATCCAGGCTTGAGGCAAACCCAGTTTGGTTGACTTGGCCAGAACTGCAGCAGTAGGGTGGCTGGTTCCTGTCTACACTCACACATATAGGCAATTTAGAGTAGCCAGTTAACCTAACTGCATGTCTTTGGGGAAAATTGAAGCACCTGGAGGAAACCCATGCAGAGAACATGCAAACTCCACACAGAAAAGCCCTTGTTAGCCACCGAGCTCGAACCCAGAATCTTCTTGCTGTGAGGCAACAGTGCTAGCCAATACACCACCGTGCCACCCGTAGTCAAACTTAGCTAGCTCAAATACCATTGCCAGAATCCACACCATTCAAAGCTCACTTTAAAGATCTAAGTGTAGTCTTTGCACTGTGGCATAGCAAAGACCTTGGTTTCCAAACTTGCCTAAAACAGCTTCTTTGGTGCTGAATATTCTCTCTGTGTCCAGACCCACACAGGCCATTGTAATTTTCAGGTCAGCTGGTAAAGGCTAATTCTGCTTCACTGAGCCCAGTAAACTCTCCCAACAGACCCTGAGGGGGAGATCTCACGCACTCTTTTGTAGGAGACATTCTTACTGGAACTTAGAGAGGGCACCCAACTCCAACTGTGCAAGTTAGTAGAGACCATTAAACTCGCCACTCGAAGTGTGGACTTACAAGGGTGATTCACTTCACCACTTCAAGGCCTACCCCTGTGCCATAATATCCAGGAGGCTGAGCCATGGTACATATAGTACTGTGTAAAGAAATACTGTAAAGCAAAGATGCAAAGATGCCTTCAAAAATAATGAAATGAAACACACACACACACACACACACACACACACACACACACATATTATATATATATATATATATATATATATATATATATATATATATACACACACAACTTCTTTGGTGCTGAATGAATAAAATATAAAAAACACTATAAAGTGCACTAAACCACAATAAACTGAACAAAGTCAATATTTGTTGTGTCAACCCTGTACTTTAAAAACATCAGTAGTCTTGTGTAAAATTTGTGCAGTTTTATAAGGAAATTTGCTGGGAAGTTTTGCTGAGAATCTGCCACAGTTCTTCTGGAGACTTTGTCACACTTGCCTCTTTTTTATGCAGCACTCATGTTTTGTTTTGTTTTCTGCCTGAAAAGTGGCTTGTTATATAATGTTACTTTCTTTACCCACATACAAATTACATATTTTATATGTGTGTGTGTGTGTGTGAAATTTTTTTTTTTTTTTTGGTACGGGCCCTGTAATGCAGAAGTCATAAAATAGACATCTATTTAAAAAAAAGCACAACTTTAACAAGAAGCTAAGATGAAGTTAACACAAAGCTAAAAATATGATGCTGTTGCCAGCTTTGAAAGATATGTTCACTTGTAGCTCTGACTGTACTCACAAGCTGCTACACAGATACATTATATAGCCAAAAGTGGTGAAAATAAAGGGCCCAGTCCTGTTTCAGCATGACACTGTCCCTGTGTACAAAGTGAGGTCCATAAAGACATGCTTTGCTAAGGTTGCTGTCCTTACCTCAACCCCACTGAACACCTTTGGGATGAGTTAGAACACTGAATGCACTCCAGGCCTTTTCGCATAACATCACTTCCTGACTTCACTAATGCTCTTGTGACTGAACGAGCACAAATTCTCACAACCATGCTCCAACATCTAGTGGAAAGGCTTCCCAGAAATCTGGATGCTGTTATAACTGCAAACAGGGGACCAGCTCTCTGTTAATGTATGTTTTTGGAATGAGCAAATTCGGGTGTGATGGCCAGATGTCCATACAATTTTGGTCATCTTGTGTCACTTAGAAAAATGACCGACGTGTGTACAAGGCAAGAAGAAGGAAGAGACCAGAAGCCATTAATGATGGTATTCTGTAGTGGACCATGACATGACTTTGTGTCTAAGGCTTCACCATGTGCGCACGTGCTTACAAGAACTTATCCTGGTGATTCAGAGGGGTAAATGAGAACCTGTTTTCACTTGCCACCTCCTTGGAACTTAACTTGCTAAAACTAATAAACTATTTATTAAAGCAAGTAAAACTATACCCCTATTTCTCATCCAATTACAGACTGTTGATTTGAAATAAGAGTTTTTATTAAAACTGAATTCTTAGAGTAATAGATTTTTGTAATAAGGCAGCAATTGTAGCTAGGCATCATTACTATAAGACCAAGGACATTCACAAATGCAGCCACTCCACAGATGATTAAAACCATTTGGGTAACCTAGTGAACCCATGCTGTCTCTTTCATGGGCCAGAAGTACATTTCTGGGCCGTTCCATCATTGTACTTTATGTCCAGAAAAGCTGACAGAATTGTTGTTGGAAGGGTTAGTTAGATTTGTTTCAGACATTTCAGCAATGGAAACATTTAAAATGCTTGCTAGCTAAAGTCTTAAGTTTTCTGTCAGATTTTAACCCTACCATATGTTGTCAGTCAGATGTGTGAGGCCAAAGCCATGTTTCCATGCTCTTGTAAAAGAGCACAGCTAGAGTTTCTTAGGCATAGGACAAAAGATTGTGTCTGGGCTTGAAGTCAATTTTCCAAAGTAGTCATTCAGTTAAAAAGGAAACTTGAAATGCAGTTAGCACATTCTGAAGAGAGACATCCAATAAAGCCACTTTTACACAGTATTTTTGTTTGTTTGTTAGTTGTTTCTATTATTTATCATGTTGCATTTTGAGAGAGACAGCATTTGTTGAGAGCATCATACCATGTTTGCAGGTTATGATACAAAATCAACATGACTACTTAGCAGAGGTAATAGAAATACACAAATTCCTTACTCAAGTTAAGGTGCAAATACTGATGTAAAACTATACTTTGGTAAAAGCTGAAGTACAGCTTCAAGCTCTTCACTCAAGTTAAAGTACAAAGTCTTTAATTTTACTTTGGCTTTGAAAGTACAGGAAAGAATTACAAATGAAAATAATGTCACAAATGAGTGTTTTTTTTTTTAATTTTTTTAGATCCTACAACTTTTGCCAAAGCACCAAGAAACATAGGCCAAAAATTAACAAACGAATGAACACCAATTCTTTCCCCAGTCTCTCAAGCTTTAGCTATCATGATAACTCTGATGATGATGCAAACTAGCTTGCATGCCAGTCGCTAACTGTTGCAATACAAACTAGCTACAAAGTGGACCGAGATAGTGGGTGTGTTTGTTTTTAGTTATTTTTCCTTTCTTGGTGTAAGAGTGCTCTCATATGTGTACAAACAGCCAAATAAAATATAACAGTGACAAGGACAGAGCAAAGACTTGTGCATGATGCATTGAGAAAGACAAAAGGAGAGATAAACTACAAAGAATGTAAAAAAAAACTGTGTGCAGAAAAAATGGCAAAACTACTACTAAATGCAAACATAAAACTAAAGAATATAAACTATACAATATGAATAAAGAATGTAAATAAGAAACATCAAGAAGAAGAAGCCTTTATTTGTCACATGCACACTCAAGCACAGTAAAATTCAGCCTCGGCATTTAACCCATCTGAAGCAATGAACACACACATGTACACACACAAGTGAGCAATGAGCACACACACAATGCCCAGATCAGTGGGCAGCTATACTACAGCGCCTGGGGAGCAGTTGGGGGTTAGGTGCCTTGCTCAAGGGCACTTCAGCCCAACCTTCAGGCCATGGCTGCCCCATGTTAACCTAACTGCATGTCTTTGGACTGTGGGAGAAACTGGAGCACCCAGAGGAAACCTGCACAGGCACGGGGAGAACATGCAAACTCCACACAGAAAGGCCCCTGTCGGCCGCTGGGCTCGAACCCAGAACCATCTTGCTGTAAGGCAACAGTGCTAACCATTACACCACTGATTGATTAGCCAAATATAAGTTAGAAACAAATGTATAACAACTTTGAAATAACTAGGCATTAGCATACCATGAAGCTAATTTGTACTTGAATGACAGTTGAAAAACAAGAAGTTCTTGGAAATAAAAGTTGGACAAAGGCTAAATGAAGCAGTGTAGGATTTAAAGACACACATCGACATAACCAGAGCAGGGCACATTGGATAATGCAAAGTAGACAATGGTATAGAAGAACGAAATACAAGCAAGACTTCTCAATGAGATTTGATACTCTGGGTATTTACACTGGTATTTAGTAATACACAGTACTGACACCTTCATTTTTTATGCCTCCGCCACCATAAGGTGCAGGAGGCATTATGTTTTCAGGTTGTCCGTCTGTCCGTGCATCCGTCCGTGCGTCTGTCCCAAAACCTTGTGAGCGCGATCTCAAAGACTGATGAAAGGAATTTCACCAAACTTTCACCATTTGTGTGCTTTGGGACAAACATGAACTGATTAGATTTTGAGATCAAAAGGTCTAAGGTCACTGTGAGGTCAAATGTCTGTCCGAAAACCTTGTGAACACAATATCTCCAAGGCAGATGAAAGGAATTTCACCAAACTTTCACCATTTGTGCATTTGGGGACAAAGATAAACTGATTACATTTTGAGGTCGAAAGGTCTAAGGTCAAGGTCACTGTGAGGTCAAATGTCTGCCCGAGAACCTTGTGAACACAATATCTCCATGGGTGCAAGTATAAAATTTTCAAAAACCTGAAAAGTCTGACAAAGTCAGACGTGCATGGCACAGCCATGCGGGGGGGGGGGGGGGGCAAAGGGGGGTGAGCCCCCTTAGGGCTCGAAAAAAAAATTGAAAATTACAAGTTAAAATGATTGTCTCTCATGCAATCTCATGCAAACATTTATAATATTAATAGTTATATGATTTGCATATTCACATCAAAATGTTTAATACATTTCATCAATTCATCTGAAATAACAATATTTCAAGTACAAGGCTTGATATTTCAAAACATCTAGCAACTACTAATTTAAATGTTGAAACAACCATTTTTAATATGCTTTTGCTGTGGTACCTTTTTTACAATATATACACAGCTTGAGTTAAAATAAGGGGCCACATGTCTTGATGTCCTCAGAAACTCCTGGATTTTAGCAAATAACAAGATTCAGCTTTTTCCATATACAAAAATATCTATATTTTATAATCCATTACTGACTACAAATGAGTTTTCAACCTAACAACCACATTAGAAAAGATTATAAAAAAGCTAACAAACTTGTTTCAAGACCTACCTTACTTTTATTTAATAATTGAAAGGTAATCAAATGTCAAAAAAAACCTTGTTTATAAAAGTAGATACTTGTGATGAATAATTTCAATTCTAGAAGAAAGCACATTACATTTGCACATCACACAATATCAGATGACAATTTAAATCACCAATAAATGTTTTGAATTCACTTATTACTACATAGCACAAAAATCAGAAAAGTGCACGGCCAATATCATTAATTTCAAAATTATTATTATTGTATTGAAGCCTTCTGATAAAAACTTCATTTTGACATATTTTGATCAGCAACCAGAAGGAAAGCACGTGGATCTGTCGCAAGGGAGGGAAGCGAAATAAGGTTTATTATAAAAGCTGAAGTTTCATTGGACGGCAGTTAACAGTGAGCCAATCAAAAGCACCGTTCTAACTTGCACCAAAAGAAACGGCGATTCATGGGAATAGCTGTGTTGATTTGGTCGAACAACGTGCTACGTGCGTGAAACATGATATCACACATGTATAACACCGTGAAACAACGGGCTAGTTAGGACTGCTCGTCAGTGAGCGGTGTATAAATTGAATGAGGTTTGTGGCGAAGACGAGATGAAAAGATTTGTCTTGTGCAGAGACTGTACTGCGGTAACCCGGTAATACGCTGAGAGTGAGACAGTGAGAGGGCCACCCCTATACCCCCCCCCCAAAAAAAAAATCTCAACGGATTTACACGATTTGGAAAAATGACTTTTTCAGAACTGAAAAAAAGCAGAGCTTCCGGCACATGCCGGAAAACTTGCACCCATGTATCTCCAAGGCAAATCAAAGGAATTTCACCAAACTTTCACCATTTGTGCATTTGGGGACAAAGATAAACTGATTAGATTTTGAGATCAAAAGGTCTAAGGTCAAGGTCACTGTGAGGTCAAATGTCTGTCCGGAAACCTTGTGAACACAATATCTCCAAGGCAAATCAAAGGAATTTCACCAAACTTTTACCACTTGTGCATTTGGGGACAAAGATAAAATGATTAGATTTTGAGATCAAAAGGTCTAAGGTCAAGGTCACTGTGAGGTCAAATGTCTGTCTGAAAACCTTGTGAACACAGTATCTCCAAGGCTAATACAAGTAATTTCACCAGGTCAAGATTACTGTGAGGTCAAATGTCCATCCCTAAATCACAACTTAATAAGGCGTGTAGTCTACCGGGCGGAGGCATCCCCATCGACACCATTGGCATCGAGTTCTATCTAGTTTGGTACAAACTTTGTTATAGATTTTTAATTCATGACTTCTACATTATTAAGTCAGTAAAAAAACATTTTAGAGTTCCAAACATTAGTTTTCCAGAACAAAATTAAATTTTACAGAAAAAATGTCTGTATGTCAGTAAAGAACGCAGCATATTATGTAAGACACAGAAACCTCATGAAGGCTGCTGGGTTTTGCTGCAAAATAAGAAGCAACTGTGACAAAGGATATGTACGGACTGTCAGTTCAAATCCAATTTATGTGCTCATCTGATGAGAATCTGATCATGAGCCTGAACAGTCGAAGATGACGAGACCTGATTTTTACAAATCTGTTTCAGACCACATTCATATGTGGTTTAAAAAATGATTCAAGTCACTTTTTTTTTTACAAATCCATTTAGGTCTGACTGCTCTGATCATATTTCAGATGTTTTTTGTTTGTTTTCTTTTACATCTGTGATTTATAACACCACGTAAAGTTCAAGTTTACATTACACGCACAGGAAACATGCTAGTTTGGCAGTGCAGGAAATAAAGTAGAGCAAGCAAAATTCCCCTGTCTCTGAAGTTGTCTCATTATTTTTATAAAACCTGTGCCACAGCACCACATTGCCATGTGGTAAATAAGCAAGCCCATTTAATTACCATCAATTTTGGTTTGTTTATATCAACTACTTCTACTTCCGGGCACAATGTCATTACTATAGCAAAGAATGAGGATTGCTACACAGACACACAGATCGGCTCTGATCACTTGTAATATATAATGTGGACAGTCAGTCAGGAAGCTCAGACTTAAATTGGATACGATAAATAAATAAATAAATAAATAAATAGATTTGAACTGACAGTCTGAACGTAGTCAAAGTATCCAGAAGAACTGTGGCCGGTTCTGCAAGATGCTCAGTAAATCCTAAAGCTCATTTCCTTATAAAACTGCACTCATTGTACCTGAGACTACTATTTTATTAAGCAAAGGGTCATCAGCAAATATTAACTTTGTTTCATTTATTACTGTTTAATTCTCTTTATAGTATTTTTAATGTAGAAACCTTAAATTTCATTATTTTTGAAGGAATCTTTCATTTTTTTTGCATGTGTCTAAAAGCTTTGCAAAGTACTCCACATCATGTGATCCTTTACCCTTCTGTTTGTTTTAATTATCTTTTTTGTCACATCTCTTATGGTGATGATACACGGGGCAACTTTTTGGGCAATGTTGCCGAGCAATGTTGCTGGCAACGGGCAACTAGGTGAGACACAGGGCAACTTTTCAGGGCAACTAACAATGGGAAATGGTCCAATTTTGAAATGTGGTGAGTAAAAGTAAAAAGCCTTAGAAAGAAAAACTCAGTTAAACAATTCTACTTTGCTATTTCCTACCTTTGTCATTTAGACACATTTAACTTGTATCATGGAGTTTTGTTACTGCTGTTCTAGCATTTTGGTGCAGGAATAGCATGCCAAGGACTCTGACTCAGAAAAAACACTCTTCTGCCCATCAGCATATGGTCACCACATGGGCAGAGTCTTAAAGATTGACTTGTTTTGGTAGTAAAAAGAACTGGCTTATGTCTTTCTTCATTGTGAAATGCTGTGGTAATAGTTCTGGTCCAACTAGTAACAGCACATTTGCATTTTTGCACTAATAGCATTTTGTATCTTCAACAACAACAACAAGAAATAGGTCAAGCAATTTTGTTTATATGGTTTTCCCCCCCCCATTTCATTTCTATATACGAATGTCTCCAGTGGTATTAGGTTATTATGCGCCTTATTGTGATGGATGAAGTGAAGTGTTCCCGTATAAGGCAAGTTAGGTCAAAGATATAAAACTGAAAAACTGCAGCACAAAAGCCAGAGTCTTAGTGAAGCATAATGGGACACCACATCAATTATAGGCTTATAGTTCTTGAAGTAGAATATTGTAAAATACATTACATATTCTGAAATATTTATGATATGATCTTTCAAGCATAATGGATATCCACCATAGCTTACATTTTTGGTCCTAATGTAACACAGACAAACTTTTTTTTTAAATCTTTCAATTCAGTTATGATTCAGAAAATGTAATGTACAACTCAAATTGAACTAAACTAAGTTCATTTGGTTAGTCAGGTTAAAACCCAATAAAGGGACCTGTGTTTGACACCCCTACACTGGGTGGATCAAGCTGCTCCCATTAGGGGTCGCCACAGCGGATCATCATGATCCATATATTTGATTTGGCATAGTTTTTACACTGGATGCCCTGCCTGACACAACCCTCGCCAGTCAGTCCAGGCTTGGGACTGGCACCAAGTACAGTCATGTGAAAAAAAGAAAGTACACCCTCTTCTAGTTACATGGTTTTACCGATCAAGACATAACAAAAAAATCATCTGACCCTTACCAGGTCTTAAAATTATGCAAATCTAACCTCAAGTGTAAAACAACACACAACAGATTCCACCATGTCATTATTTATTTAACAAAAATTAAGTGAAAATGCAGAATCCATGTGTGAAAAAGTAAGTACACCCCATGATTCAATAGCTTGTAGAACCACCTTTTGCAGTAATAGCTTGAAGCAATCGTTTTCTGTATGATTTTATCAATCTCTCACATCATTGTGGAGGAATTATGGCTCACTCTTCTTTACAACATTGCTTCAGTTCATTCATGTTTGAGGACATTTGTTTATGCACAGCTCTCTTAAGGTCATACCACAGCATTTCAATTAGGTTGAGGTCTGGGCTTTGACTTGGCCATTACAACACCTTGATTCTTTTCTTTTTCAGCCATTCTGCTGTAGATTTGCTGGTGTGCTTGGGATCATTGTCCTGTTGCATAACCCAATTGCGGCCAAGCTTTAGCTGTTGGACAGATGGCCTCACATTTGCCTCTAGAATACTTTGGTATACAGAGGAGATCATGGTTGACTCAATCAGTGCGTTTACATGCACATCCAAATCGAGCTGCTGTCGGTAATCGAGCTAAGGGTCCCAGCAGGGGTGCCAGAGAAATCCAATCCTACATGCACACAAGGAAATCGAGCTATTGTGTGAGGTACATTGTGCACCCGAGCCACAGGCGCTACACGCCCCATCGTGTTGGTACACTTCCGGTTGTCGTCATGAAGAAGAGCTATTCAAGAGTATAAACAAAGTTATCAGCAATGTTGCCAGATACTGCTGACGTTTTCCAGCCCAAAACATGTTCAAATCCACCAAAATGCACTTAAAACTGCCCAATCTGGCAACACTGGCAGTTCCGTGTTCACAAGTTCCATGCTCAAGCTGTTAGGCTTGCTCTAACAGACTGTATGGCTACAAACTGTCCTGCGCAGACCACTGTTTTGTAAGACAACTTATTTTGCACAATTGTATATTTTTCTAAAGTCCATTTTTTATTTACAAAAAAATATTTTTTTTGCTTACAATTTAACTTATGTCTTAATAAACACACAAAAAGTTCAATTGTTTTGTTTTTATTGACATTCTTCAGATGTTGGACATATATATATATATATATATATATATATATATATATATATACTCCTGTGGGTTCACCACCCACAGAGGTAGCAGTAGGGGTTTGGTGCAGTGTGGATTGGGTGGCAGTCGAAGGCAGGGGCCTCGACGACCTGATCCCCGGACACAGCGGCTGGCTGTTGGGACATGGAATATCACTTCGCTGGGGGGGAAGGAGCCTGAGCTTGTGCGGGAGGTTGAGAGGTACCGGCTAGAGATAGTCGGGCTCACCTCCACGCACAGCTTGGGCTCTGGAACCCAGCTCCTCGAGAGGGGCTGGACTTTCCACTTCTCTGGAGTCGCCCGTGGTGAGCGGCGGCGGGCTGGTGTGGGCTTCCTTATAGCTCCCCAGCTCAGCCGCCATGTGTTGGAGTTTACCCCAGTGAACGAGAGGGTCGCCTCTCTGCGCCTTCGGATTGGGGAGAGGGCTCTTGCTGTTGTTTGTGCCTACGGGCCAAATAGCAGTATAGAGTATCCGGCCTTCTTGGAGTCCCTGGGAGAGGTACTGAGGGGTGCTCAGACTGGGGACTCCATTGTGCTACTGGGGGACTTCAATGCTCATGTGGGCGATGACAGTGACACCTGGAGGGGCGTGGTTGGGAGGAACGGCCTCCCCGATCTGAACCCGAGTGGTGTTTTGTTATTGGACTTCTGTGCTAGTCACAGTTTGTCCATAACGAACACCATGTTCGAGCATAGGGGTGTCCATAAGTGCACGTGGCACCAGGACACCCTAGGTCGGAGGTCGATGATCGACTTTGTAGTCGTGTCATCTGATCTCCGACCCTATGTCTTGGACACTCGGGTGAAGAGAGGGGCTGAGTTGTCAACTGATCACCACCTGGTGGTGAGTTGGATCCGCTGGCGGAGGAGGAAGCTGGACAGACCTGGCAGGCCCAAACGTATGGTGAGGGTCTGCTGGGAACGTCTGGCCGAGCACTCTGTTGGGGAGGTCTTTAACTCCCACCTCCGGGAGAGCTTTTCCCAGCTTCCGAGGGAGGCGGGGGACATTGAGTCTGAGTGGACCATGTTCTCTACCTCCATTGTGGACGCAGCTGTTCGGAGCTGTGGCCGCAAGGTCTCCGGTGCCTGTCGTGGCGGCAATCCCCGAACCCGGTGGTGGACACCGGAAGTAAGGGATGCCGTCAAGCTGAAGAAGGAGTCCTATCGGGCCATGTTGACCTTCGGGACTCCTGAGGCAGCCGACGGGTATCGGCAGGCCAGGCGTGCTGCAGCTCGGGCAGTTGCAGAGGCAAAAACTCGGAACTGGGAGGAGTTCGGGGAGGCCATGGAGAAGGACTATCGGTCGGCCTCGAAGAAATTCTGGCAAACCGTCCGGCGCCTCAGGAGGGGGAAGCAGTACTCTGCCAACACTGTTTACAGTGCGGGTGGGGAGCTGTTGACCTCGACTGGGGACATTGTCGGGCGGTGGAAGGAATACTTTGAGGATCTCCTCAATCCCACCGTCATGTCTTCCACTGAGGAGACTGAGGCTGATGACTCAGAGGTGGACTCGTCCATTACCCAAGCCGAAGTCACTGAGGTGGTTTGCAAGCTCCTCGGTGGCAAGGCACCGGGGGTGGATGAGATCCGCCCTGAGTATCTCAAGTCTCTGGATGTCGTGGGGCTGTCTTGGTTGACACGCCTCTGCAACATCGCGTGGCGGTCGGGGACAGTGCCTCTGGAGTGGCAGACTGGGGTGGTGGTCCCTCTTTTTAAGAAAGGGGACCGGAGAGTGTGCTCCAATTATAGGGGAATCACACTTCTCAGCCTCCCAGGGAAAGTTTACTCCAGGGTACTGGAGAGGAGAATTCGACCAATAGTCGAACCTCGGATCCAGGAGGAACAATGCGGTTTTCGTCCTGGTCGCGGAACACTGGACCAGCTCTATACCCTTCATAGGGTGCTCGAGGGTTCATGGGAGTTTGCCCAACCAGTCCACATGTGCTTTGTGGATCTGGAGAAGGCATTCGACCGTGTCCCCCGTGGTATTCTGTGGGGGGTGCTTCGGGAGTATGGGGTTCGGGGCTCTTTGCTAAGGGCTGTCCGGTCCCTGTACGAACGGAGCAGGAGTCTGGTTCGCATTGCCGGCAGTAAGTCAGACCTGTTCCCAGTGCATGTTGGACTCCGTCAGGGCTGCCCTTTGTCACCGGTTCTGTTCATAATTTTTATGGACAGAATTTCTAGGCGCAGCCAGGGGCCGGAAGGAATCCTGTTTGGGAACCACAGGATTTCATCTCTGCTTTTTGCGGATGATGTTGTCCTGTTGGCTTCTTCAAACCAGGACCTTCAGCATGCACTGGGGCGGTTTGCAGTCGAGTGTGAAGCGGCTGGGATGAGAATCAGCACCTCCAAGTCCGAGGCCATGGTTCTCGACCGGAAAAGGGTGGCTTGCCCTCTCCAGGTTGGTGGAGAAGTCCTGCCTCAAGTGGAGGAGTTTAAGTATCTCGGGATCTTGTTCACGAGTGAGGGAAGGATGGAGCGTGAGATCGACAGGCGGATCGGTGCAGCCTCCGCAGTGATGCAGTCGCTTTACCGGTCCGTCGTGGTGAAGAAGGAGCTGAGCCAAAAGGCGAAGCTCTCAATTTACCGGTCGATCTACGTTCCGACTCTCACCTATGGTCATGAGCTTTGGGTAATGACAGAAAGAACAAGATCGCGGATACAAGCGGCTGAAATGAGTTTCCTTCGCAGGGTGGCTGGGCGCTCCCTTAGAGATAGGGTGAGAAGCACAGTCACTCGGGAGGAGCTCGGAGTAGAGCCGCTGCTCCTCCACATCGAGAGGAACCAGCTGAGGTGGCTCGGGCATCTTTTTCGGATGCCTCCTGGACGCCTCCCTGGGGAGGTGTTCCAGGCATGTCCCCCCGGGAGGAGGCCCCGGGGAAGACCCAGGACACGCTGGAGGGACTATGTCTCTCGGCTGGCCTGGGAACGCCTCGGTGTTCTTCCCGAGGAGCTGGCCGAGGTGTCTGGGGAAAGGGAAGTTTGGGCTTCCATGCTTAGACTGCTGCCTCCGCGACCCGGTCCTGGATAAGCGGAAGAAGACGAGACGAGATATATATATATATATATATATATATATATATATATATATATATATATATATACACACACACACACACAAATACAATGACTTGTTTATGTACACAATTCACAGCTATGCAACAGCTGTACAGATGTATTTGGTGATACAGTAAGTGAGCTAAATTTTAACAGTGCAAACAATGCCACAAAAAGAAAAAATTCATGCCGTTGTCATGATTCGTTGTCATGCTGACCGAGGCTGTTGTGTTTCCCGCTTGTGGTCTCGTCACTCGTCACTTCCGGAAGGGGCAGTGCTGAAGTAAGTAGCTCGACTACGTAGCTCAATAGGGTATACATGCACTAAGTAGCTCGGCAAAAATCGCATAATCTAGGTCGTGTAACTCGATTACGAGAAATCAAGTTTGGTTCGATTTCAGCCTAGCTAAGGTGTTTCCATGGCATTTAGAACTTCGATTTCAGTCGAGCAATGGCAGAAATTCGATTTTCTCTATGTGCATGTAAACGCACTGACTGACTGCAAGGTGCCCAGGCCCTGTGGCTGTAAAACAAGCCCAAATCATCACCCCTCCACCACTGTGCTTGATGGTTGGTATGAGGTGTTTGTGCTGATATGCTATGTTTGGTTTTCAACAAACATGGCACTATGCATTATAGCCAAACATTTTCACTTTGGTCTCATCTGTCCAAAGGACATTGTTCCAGAAGGCTTATGGCTTGTTCACATGCATCTTTGCAAACCTAAGCTGTGCTGCCATGTTCTTTTTAGATAAAAGAGGCTTTCTTCTGGCAACCCTTCCAAACAAGCCATACTTGCACAGTCTTTTTCTAATTGTACTGTCATGAACTTTAACATTTAACATGCTAACTGTGGCTTGTAGAGTCCTAGATGTAGTTCTTGTTTTTTTTTTGCAATTTCTCTGAGCATTGCACAGTCTGACCTTGGAGTAAATTTGCTGGGACACCCACTCCTGGGAAGATTGGCAACTGTCTTGAATGTTTTTCACTTCTGAATAATCTTTCTCAGAGTAGAATGATGGATTTCAAATTGTTTGGAAATGGCCTTATAACCCTTCCCAGACTGATGTGCAGCAACAATTGCTTCTCTAAGATTATTGCTGATGTCTTTCCTCCTTGGCATTGTGTTAACATACACCTGAGTGCTCTAGACCAGCAAACTGCCAAAACTTCTGCTTTTTAAGAGGTAGCCACACTTGCTGATGATCAATTAATCAAATTCATTTGATCAGCAACACCTGGCTGCTAATTGCCCTCATAATTTCTATGGAAGCAGTAAGGTGAACTTAATTTTTCACACACTGCTACTGCACTTTTGGCTTACTTTGTGTTAAATAAATAATGACAGGGTGAATATGTCATGTGTTATTGGTCATCTAAGGTTGTATTTGCCTAATTTTAAAGTGCATATTCTGGACCAATTTCATGGTTTTTTTTTTATATGAAAGTATGTCCCTTTACACACTCATACCGTACAGAAGGGTAGTTTTGCACAAGGCCATCTGTCTACAGCAGAAAAAAATAAAATAACAAAATGTGTCTGGAAAAATCCCAAGGGAGTCTGGAGCCAGATTCGTGACGTTATCTGCGGAAGCGCCAGCAGGCTGCAAGAGCTTGCACGGTTTCAGTGCACAGCCTGTGTAGACCAAGCGCTCCCATTTCTCTCTCATTGTCCGGTCTTTTGGAAAGTGATGAGTACTAATCCCATCAAGATTGGTGTTCCTACACCCTCCTACGATACATCTGTTAACCATTTTAATAATTACGTGATAACGTTGAAGAAATTTGCAGAAAACCACCAGGTAGTTTTCTCATAAACAAACCAGCGCTGACATAGGATTCAGAGGGAGGCGTCCTGCATGCGACGTCATGAAAATCAATATTTGCCGGGAAATCCAAATGCCAAGTTTTTTCAGAGGCGGACCAATTCGCCTCAAATGGCTTGATTTCAACTGAATTTTTCTGGTATTGCGCAAGGTAAAAAAAAATTGCAGAGAATGTAGAATGTTACAGATATTTGACCAAAGTTTAATATAAAATAGGAGAATTACATTGATCTTGCTCCTGAATTGACCTGTGATATGCACTTTAAGACACTTTAAAATGATTTTTTTTTTATTATGTCCTGACACTTAAAACCTAGACTTGAAAGAAGGTGTACTTTCTTTTTTACATGACTGTATGCACTGGCTTGTACAACTCCAGTGGCTGGGTATTTTACCTAATCTGCATGTATTTGAACTGTGGGAGGAAAACGGAGCACCTGGAGGAAACCCATGCAGAGAACATGCAAACTCCACACGGAAAGGGCCCCGTTTTTGTTGCTGTGAGGCGACAGTACTACCTACTGTACCACTGTGCCATCCCTCAGGTCATTATTAAGTAAGATGTGCATATAATGAATGTAAATGTGTAGAGATTATTAATTGTAAATATGTCAACAGCTGAAAAATATAGCTTACCCAATATGCTTTATGACAAAAGTTTGGATTTCAAAAGCAAATTTCATTCATTCATTCATGCTCAGTAGTCACTTCATCCAGGTCAGAGTTGGACTGGATCAGGAGCATATCCTGGGAAGACTGAGTGTGAGGCAGGGTACCATCGCAGGGCATCATGCACACATACGTTCACACAATCATTCACATCTCAAGTCAATTTAGAGTCACCATGTGAACTTGAGAAGAACATGCAAAGCTCCATACAGAGCATAAGTCAAGTTCAGAATTGAACTGGGGACCCTGGAGCTGTGAGTGAGCAATAATGCTGCCTGCTGCATCAACATACTTATTTATTTATCTATATTATAGTTAAGTTACTACAGTCCTGTGCAAAAGTCTTAGGCACATGTAAAGAAATGCTGTAGACCAAAAATGGCTTAAAAACAATGAAATTAAATGTTTCAACATAAAAAAATATATAAACAGCAAAAAGCCATAATAAATGAAACAAAGTCAATATTTGGTGTGAGACGACCCTTTGCTTTAAAAAAAAAAATAGTAGTCTCAGGTACAGTGAGTGCAGTTTGATAAGGAAATGAGCTGTAGGTTTTACTGAGCATCTTACAGAACCAGCTACAGTTCTTCTGGACACTTTGACTGTCACACTTGCTTCTTCATTTTGCACCAAAACCCAGTAGCCTTCATTATGTTTTCTTTTTTAATCTGAAAAGTGCTTTCTTATGTAATATGCTGCTCAGACACAAACTATTTTTTCTGTAACATTTAGTTTTGTGCTGGAAAACAAACGTTTGGAACTCTAAAATGTTTTTGTACTGACTCAATTATGTAGAAGTCATAAAATAAAAATTTATAACAAAGTTTGTATGAAAAAATAGGGTGGTTAAGACTTTTGCACATTAATGTATGTTTGCCTAATATAATATATGTGCAGATTAATGGCCATGCTCAAAGGTTCAAGAGATGTAGGGATATAAGGGATGATATCTCTGTTACATCATTATTCTTCTTTCACAAAAGATTATAAATCTCACGTCAAATTTTATTTAGCCAGTGAGTTGTTGAAATATAGGTCATAAATCTTACATTTATTTTTTGGATAGAAGAATGTGCAGTTGAATGGCTTTTGTACTTTTGCATGTGCTTCATGTTTTTTTTTTTTTGATAACCCTTGCATTTTGATCTGTTAAAAACATGTTTATCCAAACTAATATCACTGTCCAAAAGCAGTTACAAGTTAATATTCTAATACTTCAGAAATGTGTAGCTATCACAGCACCATCTGTGAATGAGATCTATGAATGATAAGCACATCAAAGCATATCTTTAATTTATTTATTGTGAGGAAACCCTTTTAGCTGTTAATTTCTGCAATACTTCCCAGCATTCATTACCATTTATTCATTTATTCTGGGGTAAATTCATTAATAATAATGAACGGTAAATTCATTACCATGTATTATTCATTTGGGGAAGCCATGGCTTGAAGGTCAGAGAAGCAGCCTTGGACCCAAAGGGTCGCTGGTTTGAATCTCAGGATTGGCAAGAAAAATGTGAGGGGAGTTGAGTGAATGAAAAGCACTCTTCCCTCACTCTGTATCATAATTGAAGTGCCCTTGAGCAGGGTACCTAACCTCCAACTGCTCCCTGGATGCTGTAGCATAGCTGCCCACTGCTCTGGGTATGTGTGTGTGTGCTTATTGCTCACATGTGTGTGTTCATTGCTTCAGATGGGTTAAATGCAGAGAAGGAATTTCACTGTGCTTGAGAGTACATGTGACAAATAATGCTTCTTCTTTCAAGGGAATACACCTTGAAAGGGACATTAGTACCTCATAAGGCACCACACACACACACACACACATTCACACACTTATTTGCATCTAGGGACAATTAATAGTTTCTAATCCACCTACATTTTTTATATCCAGTGTATATTGTTCTGCTCACCTGACTTATTTAAATCAGTATGAATCACAGGGTTCTTTGTCTCATTCAATGCATGTAGCAACTGTTATAGTTTAAACTCAACAGTAAATATTTCAGCCTTAGTCTTTGTCAAGCTGTCTTTAGTGTTTCGGTTTGCTGAGGTGAGTGTTGGAGTATTGCATAGGATGTCAGTGCTATATCTTTGCCGCTGGTGAGCTATACAAAGATGTAGTGTTCTGCACAGTGGACCTTACAGCTATAATATAGCCAGTGGAAGGGATTGTGTGAGGAGCTTTGGCTGAGATCCTCCTTCCACGTGGCAGTAAGTGAAAGCCCAGAAGTGGAGGGGCAGACTATGTGACTCATGCTGCTTCTGTTTTTGTTAGAGCTGCGCCAAACTTCCAGGGCTCAGGTTACATAGTCTGATTGTGGGGGCACACAGCACAGCAATACAACTGCTCCAGAGCATACTCCATAATTCTGTGCCATAAAGTTCAATGGTGGACCAATGGAAAATGTTTCAGGTTAGCTTTGCAACAACAGTTTTTCACACTCTTTTCACTGCAGCAATTATCAGTCTAGGATTTTACCAATCCAGAGATAACAAGTATCCCGAGCTTAACATAACTATCAGCAAGCTCCCAATTTGTTTCAGGTCTAACTGTTATGGACAAAGAATTTTATATTTTAACATCGTCTAGAAATCTGCAGGTCTTTCAAGATGCAAACACTTCTTTGGAAAAGCATTTAACACAATATGCATATGGAACACAATAGCATACTTGGGGGAAGAAACCTGGTATGTCACTGCTTTTCAGTGGTATTATTGCAGAAATTTAAACCATCCCATGGTGTTTCCAGTGAAGATCATGGTGAAATGTTATATCTGAATAAAAATAATTTAATTAAGCCTTGTTTTCACTAAGTAAAATAGTTTACTCCCATAACCCACAGAGCTTAATATTTGTAGCTAGTAAAAATGTCATAACTGATCCTGATCTATTTTGTTTGCAATAGATGGAGTTCCCTTAAAACTGCAGTCAGTAATTTTAGAAACAGTAACATGGGTAGTCAAGCACCATCTTTGACTCAGTGTGTGCGCATGTTTATGTATATATAGTGGGGGAAATAATTATTTGATCCCCTGCTGATTTTGTAAGTTTGCCCGGTTACAAAGAAATGAGCGGTCTATAATTTTTATGGTACTTTTATTTTAGCAGATAGAGACAGAATATCAACAAAAAAGTCCAGAAAAAAAACCACATTATATAAAGGTTATGAATTCATTTGCATTTGATCGAATGAAATAAGTATTTGATCCCTACAAACCAGCAAGAATTCTGGCTCCCACAGACCGGTTACTGTATGTGTCCATGAGGCACACAGATTAGTCTGTCACTTTCAGAAAGTACTCCTAATTTCTACTCGCTATGGTTATAAAAGACACCTGTCAACAGAATCAACCTCTTCCAACCTGTCCACCACCATGGGCAAAACCAAAGAACTTTCAAAGGACATCAGGGACAAGATTGTAGACCTGCACAAGGCTGGAATGGGCTGCAAGACCATCAGCAAGAACCTCGGTGAGAAGGAGACAACTGTTAGTGCAATTATTAGAAAATGGAAGAAATACAAAATGACCATCCAGTCCTTGGCCTGGAGCTCCATGCAAGATCTCGCCTCATGGGGTAAGGATGATCATGAGAAGGGTGAGGGATCAGCCCAGAACTACACGGGAGGAACTTGTTAATGATCTCAAGGCAGCTGGGACCATAGTCACCAAGAAAACCATTGGTAACATACTACGCCGTAATGGATTGAAATCCTGCAGTGCCCGCAAGGTTCCCCTGCTCAAGAAGGCACATGTACAGGCCCATCTGAAGTTTCCCAGTGAGCACCTAAATGATTCAGAGAAGGCTTGGGAGAAGGTGATGTGGTCAGATGAGACCAAAATGGAACTCTTTGGCATCAACTCAACTCGTCGTGCTTGGAGGGAGAGAAATGCTGAATACAATCCCAAGAACACCATCCCCACCGTCAAGCACGGAGGTGGAAACATTATGCTTTGGGGCTGTTTCTTTGCTAAGGGTACAGGATGACTTCACTGCATTGAGGGGCCGATGGACGGGGCCATGCACCGTAAGATCTTGAAAGGGAACCACCTTCCCTCAGGCCCTGTCCACACGGCAACGGATTCAGGTGACTCCGATACAATTGCTTATCGTTTAGGCCTGGCGGCCACACGGCACCGGCGTTTTGGGTGCCCAAAACGCAATCTTTTTGAGAACGGGTTCCAGAGTGGAAAGATCTGGCAACGTTGCCATTGTGAAGTCGTCTGGATGAGTAGAACGGATTTGTTTACGATGACGTCACAACCACATGACTGAGTGCTTCACGCCGGGTAGAAGTGTAACGAATATCACCAGGATATCACCAGGAAAAAGCCTTACAGAGCACTAGTGAGAGTGAAACACGAGCTTGGATATTATTATTATTATTATTATTATTATTATTATGTTCAGTGTTAGTTCACAGTAGTAATGCAAGAAGCAGAATAGTGACAGTAATAGCGAAGCAAAAACATGCAATTGTACAAACACTGCAGCTCTACAGCAAAATATTCATTTATGAAATGGTCTGATTCTTAACACCAGTAGTGCCAATGATCTTCTCATTGCGATGCGATGCGAGTTGTCAACAAATCCTATAACTTGGTTCATGAAATGCGCTTACAAAATATTTTCACTGTGAATATTTATTGTGTAATGGTGCAAAGTGAGAGAGAGAGAGAGAGAGAGAGAGAGAGACTCTGCCCTTAGGGCAGCGTCAATCCTGCCAGCAAAAATAGGGAAAAAAAGGAGCGATCTCACCTCTTCAGATGTTGGTTTAAGTCCGACAATACATTCCTCAAAAAGGGCGTAGAGGAGCAAATTAATCCATCAACGTGTAGTATTCAATTTATTCCGGACCATTAAAGACGCCGCCTTCCGCTTAGAATCATACATCATCCTCGCCGCCATATTGGATAGGTCAAAGCGGAGAATAAAGATTAGCTGCGTTTAACTGTACCAACAGGTTTGCCGTCCAAATGAGATCACATGGGATTACCTTTCACAGGTGAGACTGGAAAAATACTTTTCATTGTATTTGGTCATTATAATGTAATTTTACGAACAGATTTTCCTGACTTTGTGGCTAATATGAAGTCTCGCGCATAATAGTTTATGCGCATGCGTCCTTACTTCTTCTATTGTTCTGGTGTCTCCGAAGGGACCGTCTTACAGCACCCCTAGAGGTGTGGCATGTGTATTGCATCGTTTTCAGCAAGCGTTGCGTTGCCATATGGACCTGATATTTTATTGATCGTTGCCCATTTGGACGCGATATATTTTTAAATAACATCTCGTTGCCGTTGTCGTGTGGATGTAGCCTCAGCCCATGTTTACATTAGACCGTATCAGCGGATCATCAGATTAACGTTTTTAAAACGATTAGTGTGCACACAGCAACACCAATACACGATTTGCGTGCACACAGCAACACCAATACACGGATACGCTCGGCTCCGCAGGCATCCTGCGCTCCAAATCACTCCGCCCTGAACAGCGAGTGCCCTCTGGAGGGTGCGCACTCCGGCCTTGTGCAGCTCGCAGAGCGCGCGAGTGAAGTGCACAACCAGTGATTCGGGACTGAGCCGCTGTGTGTGTGATCCCAGCGCATATCACTTACCACTTGCAAGTGGAAGGATGGCAAGCCTAAAGACAATCATAACTACACAATGGGCAGTATTTGCATCAGTATTTGCAGTATTTTCATACTTTTATACTCTTTAATGAAAGGTGATACAAGGCGGAAGTCCGCGCCGTTTTTCAGCAGTCGCGTCACATGACCAACGCCAGCGAATCAGGAAGGTGGATGTCACAGTGACGTTGTCCAATGACGACGCCAGCTAGAGCTCAGCACAGCGTATCCGCGTATCTCAATGTTTACACAGCACCGGAGCTGACACGATCTGGATTGAATACGTGGACCCTGGCGGATTCCCGTTTCCCGGCGTTTCCAGGCATTTTAATGTAAACGGACAGTGCATCCGCGAAGAAAACGAGACAGATACGGTCTAATGTAAACTTGGCCTCAGTCAGAGCACTGAAGATACGTCATGGATGGGTCTTCCACAATGACAGCGACCCAAAACATATGGCCAAGGCAACAAAGGAGTGGCTCAAGAAGAAGCACATTAAGGTCATGGAGTGGCCTAGCCAGTCTCCAGACCTTAATCTTATAGAAAATTTGTGGAGAGAGCTGAAACTTTGAGTTGCCAAGCGACAGCCTCGAAACCTTCAGAATTTGGAGAGGATCTGTAAAGAGGAGTGGACCAAAATCCCTCCTAAGATGTGTGCAAACCTGGTGACCAACTACAAGAAATGTCTGACTTCTGTGCTTGCCAACAAGGGTTTCTCCACCAAGTACTAAGTCATGTTTTGCTTAGGGACCAAATACTTACTTCACTTGATCAAATACAAATGAATTTATAACCTTTATATGTGTTTTTTTCTGGACATTTTGTTGATATTCTGTCTCTATCTGCTAAAATAAAAGTACCATAAAAAATTATAGACTGCTCATTTCTTTGTAACCGGGCAAACTTACAAAATCAGCAGGGGATCAAATAATTATTTTCCCCACTGTATGTGTGTCTGTACTAGCTATAAAGCCTATTTATTTATTACCTGTGTGAATACAGGTATAGACATCCAATGTACCACAGTAGTTTTATATCATCTAAATATAGGTTAGTGACAGCTTGAAGCCGAGTGTGAGTTTATAACAGAGCGGAGTTAGGTGCTGCGAACCGGACAACACTTGACCACCAGGCAATGAAATTTGTATCTTTATTTATGTAAGATAGAGGGGTTTTTAATCCAGCACTTATTTTTAATTTGCTTAAAAAAATAACATGGGATTATTTACTAACACATTTTGTACTCATCAGGAGCTCTGATTTTAGGCAGTGCCTAAATATGTATATTAGTTTTGAATGTCTGTACTATTCTAGCTAATCGGCTTGCATGGCCTGAATCCCTTTTCCATGGATGGTGTTGGAATATTGTTGGCACAGCATCAGGTTTGAGTCTAATGCGACCTGTGTAGCCCAAAAGCTCGGCCTGTAGATTCCTTTCAAAGCAATCGGGCTCAAAATGGTTTTCGCAAACAACAGAATTTCTACCGAAGGAGAGTGTTTCTAAAGTATGACCTGTTCCCAAGTTGTGTAGCCACTGTTTAGCAAGTCGGTTACGTTGCTCGTTGTCAGCAATGGAACACAGAAAAAAAAAACACTTTCCCTTATTATCACGTTTATTATTTTTGCAACCATAGACTTTACCCTCTGCGATTTTTCAACAATGTTTTGTACATCCAGCTACATCACGGTGTCAGGATCAGCGAGCCAATTAAGATACAGGAAACCTATTTACGATACTCCGTCTGACTCCGCCCACAAAATGTCAAAATGGCTGTGCCCTTGAGTGAACAGGAATATAAAAGAATTGTAAAGCACTGCTTTATGCAGCACAGTGTGACTGTACAGGGTAGTCAAAATGCATTTGTGCAAAATGTGTAATATTTCTAGCCTATGTTTATTTTTTGCCACAGGTACCTTTTAAAAATATTTATTTGTTCTCCAGTTGCAGTGGTCCTTCACTAAGTTTCTCAACTGTTAAAACATTTATTAGAAATTGTTTGTACAACATAAAATTATGCAAACTCTGCAGCAAAAACATTTGCATTTACAGTATAAACCTATATAAAATGTGACTTATACAAATAAATCGCTGGATCTTTATGAGTTTTATTTATTATTTTTTCATCCCCTAGATCTTTATAGCTAACTGCATACTCAAATCAAGCTACACTCACTAAAGTGTACGCAAACTCTAGAAATCTGGAAAATTCAGTGCTTTTGAATTCTTGATTCTGTTAGTTAAGAAAGTGTTGATTAATTTTATCCAGTATTCTTCGATTACAACAGCTGTACAGAACAGGACTGCCAGCTTCAAGGCAAATCACAGGTTTATATTTAATGCATTTGCTCTGATACGATATTATACAGTATATTATACATACAGGACACTTTTTCGATGGAATAAAAACACGTATTCTATTCCCTTCTAGTGGGTTTGATTCATTTGGTTTGAGAGCATGTAATATTGTTAGCATATTGCTTATCCTATGTGTATTATGTCACTCTACGTAATGAAGAATGAGCATTGAATATGGTTTACTATATTGCATGGTTGTCAAGACAACATGACATCACACGTTGGAGCTGATGCAAAAATCCAATGAGAAAGTTTTCTCCTACACATGCGCAGAAGCATTTCTTTGTTCACCAGGAAAGAGAAAGACGTGTTGAACACCCGAAAGGCTACCAAATCTTCATTAGATATCCTTCACGCATATTTACAAGCAGTGGCAAACCATTACTATTAGAGCTGAGACTTCAGCTCAGCCAAACCTTAGCCAGATACACCAAAAAAGCGACAGGGCAAAGGATTTTGCACGGGATTAGCAACAGGGTGCCAGGTAGCTCCATTGTGTGTAGCTGTCGATTTTAAAAGTAACTAAGTAAATTACATAGGGAAATGAATACGTAAGTCTGAGTGAAAACTACTGTGGCAAATGTGCGTGGAAGAAGAGTCTGGAAACAGAAATCTTGGTTCCTTGGTCGTTAACCTGTGCTACTTGCTCTCGATAGCATTGGCTCGACTGCTTTATTAGCATTTGCTAACACTACTGATGAATACTACACCGGCTGGAAGGTTACTTTACTGATGCACTGACTGCGCCAACTCATGGGTAAGCTAGCGTTGGCCTTTGAGAATGCTGATATCAAGAGAGTGTATTATCTCATCTCATCTCATTATCTCTAGCCGCTTTATCCTGTTCTACAGGGTCGCAGGCAAGCTGGAGCCTATCCCAGCTGACTACGGGCGAAAGGCGGGGTACACCCTGGACAAGTCGCCAGGTCATCACAGGGCTGACACAGACACAGACAACCATTCACACTTACATTCACACCTACGGTCAATTTAGAGTCACCAGTTAACCTAACCTGCATGTCTTTGGACTGTGGGGGAAACCGGAGCACCCGGAGGAAACCCACGCGGACACAGGGAGAACATGCAAACTCCACACAGAAAGGCCGGCCCCGGGGCTCAAACCCGGACCTTCTTGCTGTGAGGCGACAGCGATAACCACTACACCACCATGCCGCCCAGAGTGTATAATAATAATAATAATAATAATAATAATAATGTTTTTTTCATGGTATATCAGATATATTCCATTCAGCTAGCATGATATTGAACTCATCTTCAACTTATTCCATATCATGCTAGCTGAATGGAATATATCTGATATACCACTCAACACCAGCCAATATTATTTAAGTAACAACTTGCAGGGACTTATATGGAATACGTTTCACATAATCTAAAAGCAATAATGAACAGATTTTTAAAAATACGCTATTATTATTTTTTTTAAAAGCCATTGGTTTGGTGAAGCATTCTGTGAGAAACTTTATTTAACATATTATATGGAAGGAGTCTCCAGTGTCAGCGCTTTGTAACAGACAACAGTAAGGCTATTCCTTTAAGTTTTTGGCCACTGAACAAGACAGAGGTCTTTGCACTTTACAGTTTCTCAGTAACAAGTTGCATAAGACTGGTATGCGACTGTTTATAGCGTCTGCAATGTAAATGATATTGGGAACCAATGTTCCACAATATTAGGTGTAATTATACAGTAAGTGGATTAAAAGCATGAGCTGGTGATCTTTAATAAACAAGAAGGGCACTCAGTAGAGTGCATATCTCCACCAAGCCACATATTATCAAAATCAAATTGCTTGAACCTAGAATAATACTAAAGCTGTACACCAAATTTCATCAAAATCCGTTCACTACTTTTTGAGATATGCTGCGAACAGACAAAAAAAATCTTGGATCTGCATACATATCTGGATCCTGGATCTACAGACATATCCAGATTTGCATCAAAATGTAATCAATTGCTCCTTGGCCCATGGCCCACATTTCCTCAAAATTTCATTAAAATCCATTTACAATTTTTTGAGTTATGTTGGGAAAAGGTAAACAAACAAACAAACAAACAAACGGAAGGAAAAAACATCCAACAAAACTACCTCCAACGAGGTAATAAAACTGTAATCACTGGTATAATCTCAAAATTATTATGTCATGCTTTAATAAATAAAAAAACCATTGGTATAATATTACAAATTGTAATTGATGTCATATAAGTTGAATAAGACACTTCAGGATTCTGTTCTAAGAAAATTTAAAAAGAAAAGGTGGTAAAGGCATCACACCATGCTGTCATTGATCCTTTTCCTATGACAGCATGCCCTGTTGTGTTTTATTCCTTTACATGGCTGGGATGGATAGATGTTTATTTTATTTTATTTTATTTTATTTTATTTTATTTTATTTTATTTTATTTTATTTTATTTTATTTATTTTGGTAAATGTAGTAGATTGAATCTATTTGATTTGGAGTCTTGGATCATGACACTGATGTAACACATAGCAGCTGAGACCCAACTTGAAAGGGATGTTAACAATGTGTTATCTCCTCTTAACATGATGCAGAATCAAACAGACACTGTTCGAATTTACTCTGTGTTACACTCAGGGGGAAAAGCAACAGGAACTTACTTTGAAGTGCTCTTATTTGAATCCATCTGTCTGTTACAGTGCATGTGTGAGTAGTAAAACTAAGTGAAACACTGCGGTTATATGGTTGTTTGCAGTATATTATACACCACATTTTGGAATCTGGGACCTGCATTTGGCTCCTGGAGAAACTCGAATCTAAAGCCGATGTTTGATTCACTTGGTCAATGCTCTTAGCTGAACTGAATTACAAATGAGACAGAATACAACGTAAATCTAGTGCTAAGCAATTATGGATCACTCAATGATCCAAAAGTTGCTTTCTAGTGGTCTTAACCTTCATCCTACCAAGTGGGGTCCATCTGGACCCCGCACCTATATGTTTGTTTGCCATTTTAAAAATATGTGACATACTGCCTCACCGTTTTATGAATTTGTCAGAATTTATGTCTTAATTAAAACACTAAAGCACCGGAAGATCAGCTTTTTGCATTGTGAAGGTATAATTAATTTGTTACTGGGGTCCAACCGGATCCCAGAGTAAAGTTTATCTGTCTTTCATTTTATAATTGAATAGCACACTGAAAGTTAACTTCTTTTATTTCTTTTATGTTCCATAATGAAACTACCAAGGCATTCCTTCTTGGGGTCCGTGTGGACCCCACTGCTGCAATAAGCACAGGCTGCAAAACAAAAGCCCTAAATTATTTTACAATTACTTTTTTGTTTTAAATTCTGTAAGAAAAGACCTAAGTTGTAATCCAGAATGTTTTACAGCTGCATGAGCTGCAAAAATCATGTATATAATGCCAATTTTTTTTGTGGCGCTATAATTTGCTACATGTATGCTAGTTATTGCAATATTATTGCAATGTTATTGCATTTATAATACATCATTGATATTCAGCCATAGTGGATTTTGTTCTTCAATAAAGTTATGTCTGTTTGCTGCATTGAATTGGTTCTTACTGCATTGATTTCAAGGTATTCCCTCCTGGGGTCCATACGGACCCCGCCTGGTAGTTTGTGTATGTAAAATTGGCTGGTAGGATGAAGGTTAAGTGTGTTCTTTATGCCTTGGGCCCTTTAGTGTATTGCTGTTATTAATACAAGATGTTCTGAACAAAACTTATCTGTTGATTTTGTCTTTATAAGCTTTAATTTTAAAGAAAAGTATTGGGGTCCAAACGGACCCCACATGGTAAGATTAAGGTGTAAAATAGCATGGTAGGATGAGGGTTAAGATGTAAGCTCACAATCTTCTGAACACTAGATCCTGTGTTCTGCCTGGTTTTAATTTTGGTAAGAAGGTCATTTGAAACATGCATCTTCAAAATCTTAATGATAAAAAGATGGTTATCAGTGTACAGCTAATAAACACATAACTGGAGCTCTAAGGGTAGTGCTTGTCACAGTTCACTCTGACCTTTTTCAGTGAAACGCAGCTGTAACAACATCAGCCTCATCTAGTATTTCCTACTATAAGATTACAATAGACCAAATATAAGATTATTAAACCCATTGCTAGACATTTTTAACTGTTCTTATTCTTGGAGGATAATTTTGCTTCTTTTTAAATTTAAAACTAAAAATTAGGAAACGTATCTGCCAATAGAACAAGACTATTTACATTACAGGCATTTAGCAGATACTCTTATCCAGAGCACCATACAACATCCCCAGATGGCAACATACAGAGCAGTTGCCTTGCTCAAGGGCACTTCAGCCATTCCTGCTGGTCTAGGGAAGCGAACCAACAACATTTTGTTCCCAAAGCTGCTTCTCTAACCATTAGACCAAGGATTCAGCTTGAAATTTGGGGGGAGGGAATATAGGCTTAGTAATGTTATATTTGGTTTATTTTAATCATCTAAGGGGCAACCATGGCCTGAAGGTTAGAGAAGCAGCCTTAGGCCCAAAGCATTGCCAGTTTGATTCCCAGGACTGTAGTATGAACAGCACTTTCCCCTCCTTCTGTATCATGGCTGAAGTGCCCTTGAGCAAGGCACCTAACCCCTAACTGCTCCCTGGGTGCTGTACCATAGCTGCCCACTGCTCTGGGTATGTGTGTGTGCTCATTGCTCACTTGTGTGCATGTGTGTGTTCACTGCTTTACCATAGATGGGTTAAATGCAGAGGAGGAATTTCACTGTGCTTGAGTGGACATGTGACAAAATAAAGGCTTCTTCTAATAGGAAATACTAGCTAACGTTGACAATATTCAAGGTCTTTCCACTTGCCAAGTTATGATTTTTGCAGGGAATTTAGAAGAACTAAAAGAGGTCTGGCTAAAGTTAAAGGGTTGAACTTGAGGGTTTTGTGTTACTTAAAAACCTCTATTCAGAAAGATTGTGAATTGCCAAAGCATTACTACACAAATCAATGAATTAACAATAAGAATGAGTTTTCTACATGCTGCTAAATGTAAGTTTACTTGTTTTTTCTTTTCTTTCTTTCTTTCTTTTTTCTTTTGTAA